>NC_051049.1:20405712-20705712 GCF_904848185.1 Acanthopagrus latus
AGCTCATGCAAATAAATGAATAAAAGACAAAAAAACCCTAACCCCTACCTCTCATCTCTCTAAACCTCTACCTTGCATATATCTCGCTTGATCCCCCACCCACATACATACACCCTGTACCTCCCTCCTCTGACCTACTTTCTCTCCACCTTTGCTCATGGGTTTCGCCTGTGGGGTGCAGTGTTGCTCTAGTCTGGCTATTTTTCAGTGACGTTTGTCTGCATCTGTTTGCAGGTCCCAAGCTGTATTCAACAACAGCAAAACTGCAAGACGAATTAAAATGGGTCATCACTCTGTCACTGTATGAACATAGCTACATGTAGGATGTGAAAGCTGCATTAAGCAGCAAACCATTATCATCTGGAAAGTGAAAAACCACTGTGAGTGGAGGATGAGGAATGGCAATGCCACTTCAGTGCCCTGAATTGCTGATAATTTATCAAATGTGTTCTGGTTCTATCCTCACTTTAATGACAAAATATCGCAATCTTGCGCAAATTTAGTTGATTAACTAATCAGACAAATACAAATAAAATATTATTAATGGCAACTCTGATGCCTGAATAATATCTAAAAAAAAAAAAAAAAAAGGATCATACTATTCCTTTTGAAGATTTCACACGCAGAGTTACTGATCTTCTTTGCTTCATATAATGGTAAATAGTAAGAGTAATAGTAGTAGTAATAATAATTAGACTGTACACATCAGTTTTGGCTTTGCGAAAAGTGAATAGAAATGTGTTTTTATTCATAATTCAATGACTAAACAATTGATCATTCAAAGACCAATTAAAAAACTGGTCATTTTACCTTTATGTGTGTAATCAGCTTTAGGCTCGATTAAGAGACAGGCCAGCTAAAGGCTTCAACAAATAATTCAAATAACACAGAAAATGTAAAAATTCAGCAAGGTACTATATTTTTTGCCACACTCACTGAGGTGAGCAGGATAATGACACTAATTCAGTGCTACAGAAGAAGGGCACTGAGGAGAGGGGAAAGCCCAGTGGCATATGACAATGCAGTGAGGTGAACCAATCCAACAGGAGGAGAGAAGAGTGACTTTTCTCCTACTATCAAATCATCATGTTCACTCATAGCTAGCCCACACTGACACACCAAATAGCAGTAAATATGTACTCATTCATGGTTGTCTTCTGTGTTTTTTCATTTTCCACTATACGTTTCAATAGGGGACACATTTTTTTTCTTCTTCTTTTGTATTTTGTCCTTCATCAAGCTAATGCACCCTCACACTGACCTACCAGGAAAAGTACTCTACCCTAAGCTTGAGGTATGTCAACATTCAATGTTTCAACAATATGATGCCTCTTAGTAAACGTCATCTCTACACTAGGCCTTCCCTGTGCTCATGTTGCATCTGTCACGTCTTATGTCCTGAGGCCTTGTACCATTTCCTGCACACTGCTGAAGCAACATCCCTGCAAACCTCCACCCTGCTCCATCTAACCCACCCCGAAAGTGCCCTGATGAGGGATGATGATTAGGCAGCAGTCATTAAATTCACACAGACAAACACCCACCCACCAATTAGGCAGCAGTGAGTGCAGTAAAACCAAAACAACTCACTCGACTCAACGACAGAGGAAGGCATGCAGGGCGATAAGGCGTGGTGATGGCAGGGTGCCATGTCGAGTGCCTACGTGCTGTCCAGCCACTCATGATGCCCTCTGTCCGTTAGGACTGCCAGACAGACATACTGTTCTGTGTCATTACCCCTGCAGCTGCCCTGCTAAGGGGGGCAAGGACACACATACACTGAAACACATACACAGTACAACAAGAGGTAAGGTTTGCTGTGCAATTAGCACCCACTTACTTAATGATGCTGAGGAGGCCGACTGCCAGCTCAAAGGTGAATGTGGGTTGCTTTGTCTGACGCTGCCGTGGATATTACTTTGGAATCGATCTCGTTCACCCAGGTCTTACATTTAGATCAAAACCGAGTTGCACTGAGGTGATACGCTTGTCAGAGTCGATCACTTGGTCTACAGAGAAGATCAGGCTTCTGCGCGTTTACATCAATTTACATCCGGGTCAACTGACTCTGCAGTAGACACAGGTCTTTATCACCTCGGATCGAATACCCCTTTTCCACTGGTCAAATGTCCCACTTATACTTGCTAAGATTTGACTTTTGTGTGCAATGGGAATGTGTAAATTTGGCAATTGACTGCAGCACACCCAGGTTTTTATCAACTTGGCTTGTGACGTTAACAAAGTACAACACATGTTTTGATATGTAAACCTAATTTGCCGGCACATGACTGTATTGGGGGTGAGTTGATAGCTAGACACAAAATATTTAATCCAAATATCAGACAAATAATATGGCAGAGTTAGGTAACTGCAAGATGGTGATGGCCATTTTGAGCTTCATTCTGACTCTTCCCTATGGGTGACATCTTGGTGGTGGTGTACACTGTTTTTACAGTCAATGGCTGTCAATTAGCTAGTTAGCAAGTAACTAACTAATTGGTTGCATACTTGAACACACTGGAAGATATTCAGTCAGACTTTGCAACAGTCACCCAAAGACAAAGTTAGAGGGTGTCAGTTCCGTAATTAAAATCAACTTGCAGAGTATAGACACTGGGAAATTATAGTATGTCTACATTTCCCACTGCCTCCCTGTCCCGTTGCACCAGTTTAATAATAAGCACCGTCAGCCTGGACTATTCTTTGACCCCAAACCCCATCCAGAGCCCCCTCTGAAAACCCAGTCCTCCCCTCCAGCCTCACAACACAGGATGGAAAAGATGAGCTCATGCTTCTGATACTGGGCCAGTCTGGTCTGTGGTCTCCCTAATGGTCTCCAGGATGTCAACACCAGTCCAATAAGTCCCTGTTACTCACACCAATTACCATTTGCACACAGGGCCAAAGCCTAAATAAACAGAGCCCATACTTGCTATACAATCAGCTTATATCTATAAACAGTGGTGAGGTTTAAATTAGGCCACTCCCAAGAGTACGGTTCTCTGCTTGGACAGCCAGGCCGAGATGACAGAATGGAGCCAGATGAACTCACTGCAGGGAGTCTCAAAGTAGTATATCATAGACGACAAAAATAGCACAGGGATGATTTCTATATTCCCTAATAGCTTCTTTGTGTAATTCAAACAGAACATTTTAGTAGCTCAAAGTTCAATAAATTTCAGCTTGATATTCAATTCATTATAGAGGTTGGTTTTGTTTAGCTGGTAAATGAATAATAAGAAGACACTGACCTAAATGATACTCACAGAAAACCTGATTGATGAGTTAGTTTTGGACAAACACAAAAAGATGAAGACCTGGCTGCGCTTGCTTACCGGCTCACTCTGGTTTGGCTGGACACCCACGAGGAAAGTTGCTAATATAGGTTGTGTGTGTGCGTGTGTGTGCGCGCATGGTGATGTACTGGTAGGAACCCAGATCGGCCCCCCAATGGCGCATGTAAAACTGAACCCATACTTCATGAGGCATCTTAAAATAGGAGTGTGGATTTTTAAGTTTTGCTCTGACAGCACAGAAGAGTAGCGAGAATACTGAACCTGTCTCTGATATAATATAGTAGAACATGAGGCGGACTCAAAGTCATGATGTAAAATGATCATGGTGGGATCCCTGTTCCCCCTCTCTTTACTGGCCTTTGAACTAGCAAATGTAGGCTGCAGAATTCACCAAACCTCCTGAGTCAGAAAGGCAGAGGACCAGTTACGCAGCAGGAACCTTCTACTGTAGTGCAAAATATTTCCTGTGTTTTACGTATGTGTGTGTAATGGGTAAGAGTGGAGGGGTAATCCTGTACAGTAATTCTTTTAAAGTTTATTAGCTTTTTTCATTCATTTATAACACCTGATTGACAGTTAACTCTAAAAAATTACCAAAGCCTAAAGTGATAAAGTGCTAATTTTGTCCAAACTCAAGTCTGGCCACATGAGAAACAGGAAATCTATCACCCCCTAATCTGATTCCTTTATATATACTAATACCCATTTATTTTTTGACAAACCTTTGGGGACAACGCTTCAAATTCTGTTGTGAAAAGTTGAGCCCGACCAACATAGCAGTTGGCCAATTTTGCCTATCACAGTTCAGTATCAGTATTGGTGTATGTGAAAATTAATTTTCTAGACACTATACTGCAAATGATGATGCTTGCAATATTCATAATAATTAAATTCCCAAGAAAGTTTACTATTTCAGTGCTGTCATTTTAGAGAATTAAGTTTATTGTCAATTTTAATATTACGAATCATTAAAGACTACTTCAAATCTAACCCCCCAAATTGACATATTTTCAAAAGAATGTTTAAGGAGATTATTGTATATCTGTGATAGACTTTACCAGTCAATGTTCTGCTTTGAACTCCTTGTAGCGTTGTGCAAAGAGTCATTATGGTCTGTGCTTGTTTGAGGTGTACTATGAGGTGTAATGTGGACATACTTTGCGCACACGTTTGTGGGGTATCACCACACATGCATACATATACAAACACACATACAAACAAAAATATGGAGCTGGCACACTGAAGGCCTTTCCATCGTGCTGGAGTGGAGTCTTTGCTAAAATGCAACAGCAGATTAATACCAACAGATCTATATCAAAACACACACAAGCGTGTGCATGTAAACACAACACTTCTACCCAGAAGGCACAGCATGCCTTGCTCTTTCTTACTCATCGTTGACATGTTTCGCACATCTCCTGAGTGTCACATAAGAAAGCATATGTTCGCTCACTGAATGCTGCAGCTCACCCACGCACACCCAAATCCCTCACACACTTCCGGTAAAAACTCTCAGAATAAGAAGCCTTTGTGATACTGACAGATGCATGACTACAATACGGCACCTCTAATGCAGCTTTCTAAACTCCCCAAACACAAATCCTGGTAAATCCCACTTACCTCAATTTGAAAAATCTAACTCTGATATGAGCTGATTTGTAGTCCCAGAAGCTCTGTCCTTTTCCTTTAAGTCTTCTTAGTCAGCTACTGTTTCACAGCAAAGTCCATTTGTGATCTGCAGCACGCACACACACACACACACGAACCTGATTAGTCTTAACAAGTACATACAAATATAATCTTACCATCTTACCTTTAGCTATATAGATCTTATAAATAGTTTTAAAACCACTCCACGAATTGGCAACAACATTAATGAACAGGATAAAGCATCCATGGTTCTAAAAAATGATTGAATGACCAGATAACTGGCGGACGGGCTACATGAGCAACATGACTTTTTAAAAATGATTAATGTATTTAGAAAACTCTCAAATTATGACACAGCTGATGTGTTAATGGGACAAATGATCAGTGTTATCCCAGTCATCCAGACAGGCCTGAATGACTGACACTCCACACTACCAAATGTACTGTGAGGCTTCCCCCATGGAGCATCAGCAACAGCACGAATGACTCACTCCTTCTCCAACAACAACAACAACAACAACAACAACGCTTTCTCTGTTCATCCATGCAAGTCAGCTGAGAGTACATTTTTACTTCTATTTGTATTTCTATTTGCTGAAACATTCGGGGTAGATTCAGGGCACAAGGACATTATACACAAAAAGCCTATTACACTCAATACCTTGCTTAAAGTTACTGACAGAAGTCGTTTTTGTGTGTCTGGATGTTGCTCATTTACTTTGCCTGCACACTACTTTACTCATGATGTGTTTCATTAACTTGTGAATACCAAAATCAATCAGTATTTGGTAAGAGATTCATTTGTTTGACCTTGCATCTCAACTGCTTTTTTCTCTTGCAAACTAAAATGAAGAAAATTTCCAAAGAAGAACCAAAATTTCATGTTCTGCTACTCTATTTTAACAGTTCTAAACAGGTCAGCACTTGCTCATGTTTTCCAATAACTTTCCAAAAAGTGTCTGCTGTGCTGCAGTCGTGTGATACAGGGCCAGTGCTGACTTCATGGGTAAAGCCCATGTATTTGAGGTCGTTCACAGCTCAACACAGGAAACAGAGAAACTTTCCCAGGCTGAATTCCCAGGCAAAAATCCACCTACTAACTGAAACCTCATTCCTCACTCATCATTCTCAAGCTTGGCAATCCCTTCTCCCCCCCACAGTTTTTCCCACATATCACGAACCTCTACTTGAACTCATTCTGCTTCAACACTCACACTTAGTAGGCAGTAAGCCTCTAGGATGTTATAGCTGTCCCAGTACAATACTCACAAGCCCAGAGCTATGCCTCACATCTGCATGAGCTTTTGTTTAAAGACAACTGTTTCTCTTGCTGTCTCACAGGATTGGTCAAGGATTAAAACACTAACTCTGACACTTTTATCAGTTGACCGAAGCCTGCTATTAACTTCATAGAGTTTCATATCTTTCCAGACAGAGGACTAAGGTTTATTCCCCTGCATTATCACTGAAGTTCATTATTAGAGAGGGAACTCTTAACTTCAAAAATTGCTATGATATTTAATTTGTTTTAATAAATATAAAGTTGTGCAAAACTCATTTACTGCCATCAACACAATTAAAAGTAACTTAAAACGTGTGATAGAGTAAACAAGCAAGTGCTAAATGACTCAAACTGTAGTACTCTGACTGTGACTGGTCTATGCCAGGAGAACCACTGACACACGAAGTGCTGGAATGGAGGCCAGACCCAGAACTCAGGTGTAGCTCCATGTGAAACATCACATGCAACAAAACCTGTTCAGTTTAACTAACTAAATTAATGACAACAAACGGAAACAGTTTGATTGGAAACAAATATCCCCACAAGCTGATGTCATATAGTCTGGCCTCTGATATTTTGATGCAAACATCCCCAGGCATCAATGCCACCGCTCCTACAAAACATACTTGGTGTAATTAATCAAGCTGATCATTAATTTCCTCAACAAAGGCTAATTATTTTTCAGTCGTGCCAGACTTAATGATGCAGTGAGTTTGGCCAATCAACCAGGATGAATTGACTGTAGTTGTTACTGGAGTAAATTACGTCAAAACATCATTACTCAACCGTTTCAGACGTCAAAGGCAAATCAGTCTTTTGTCCCCCTCTCCTCTTTCTGCTCCTTTCTCGGGACCTTGTTTTCACATGCTGGACAGAAACATTGCGTAATAAGCTTCAACTACAATCCATTGTGATTATAGCATTGTCAGGGGCTCTATGATTTCAGGTCCTCGTTTCAGGATCCAACTGTGTGAGGACTACAGTGGCTTGTATCCCCAAAAGCACTCCCTTAACTTTCATAAAAACTTTGAGGACTAATCAAAAACCCGTGTTGTACAATTTAAATCCATGATGGGAGAAACTATTTTCAATAAGGACCTGTTACTTGTATTGACACACTTAGCAGGATCCACAACAATATGTCTTGCCATGTTGGCAACCTGGCAAGTGCAAAATACTCAAGAGGTCAATTACAAACACTTACCTTTCTACTAGAGTTATAATGTTTTAACAGTTATAGTTGGGTAACATATGTCAACATTTAATCATTGCACTTCAGTGAACCTGGAATGAGAGATCCTGGTAAAAAGTGATGGGAAAAATATATCAGGAAACTGCATCAAGGTGTTCACGTCATCCGTGTGAGCTTGTACTACAGCTCTGACTCATGAATTCAGATAGAGTGGCAGCGGCCCTACACACCAGAGATTTGGGGTTTACCGGCATTTTCTGTTCAGTTACTCAGACAAGATCCTCAGCATGATAAAGGATGAGCTCACTTGCCAAGGAAATGTTCACTTTCCTGTTTCATTTCTAGGATGCAAGCTGTTCTGCACAGGGTCTCCATGGTTACAAGAACTCTATCCAAAAATACACAGGCCAGCTCTGAGGGAAGTGCATTTTACTAAAAAAGAATATCTGGGAAGTGATTTAATTTACCATCATGGTTGTATCATCTACCACACAGAAAAAGTCCCACCTGTCTTGTTTATTCCCATATCTTAACAGAGTGCACAGTGCCGTAAAATGAGATAATCCAGTTTAAGCTAAATTCATTTGGGCACCAATTTGTCTCTTTTATTAAAACGTTAGCTAGCATTATGTTAGCAAAACCTATTGCAATGATGTGTACATTTGACCAAAAGTATGCAGTGCTTACTGCCATTTGGATAACCTGTTGATTCTTCAAAGTATCCCTCTACTCACGTGAAAAGAAAGAGTCTGTCACCTGTACAATTGTCAACTCCTTTCCAAACTTAGCACAGTTCCGTTCAGCCGATTAAAGATGGTCGACGGAAGTGAGACAGTTAACGTTAGCCTCTCTGTTAAGATAACTGAACGTTTAATCATCAGGCTAGTGTATAGATAACAAAATTGTTAACTTGATTCTTTTTCGCATAATGATTGGCACAGGTTTTTTTTATATCTGTCACATATTTCCTGCATGTTTCTTTAACATATTTAAAGACATTTATGACAAAGCTACCAAAGTGGAGTGTGTCACTACCAGGCCATAAACTTTTGGCCTGTTTATCGTTTGAGAAGAATCGGGAAATCTTCTTTACCATGTAGTTTATGTATAATTAGTGTGCAAAACAGGATAGAAGCTTGGTGGGAATCTGAAAATGATTCAAACAGCGGTAAGTGCGGTCATATTATCTGTGACGCTGGTATTTAAGCTGTATTGAGCAAACTAATGAGGCTAAAGCTAAGCTAACGTGAAGCTGACCGTCAATGTCAACGTCTCAAATGTTAACGATGATGCAGACTAGTGCTAAACAGTGTCTACATGCAGGCAAGCCGCGCTCTATCATGTAAGTTTTACCCAAGCAGGACAGACAACCATTTTTAAACCACGTTACGTAAGTCGTAGGCCCATGTACTGTGGTGCGGGGTAATATATTTTACTCACACAGGGCGAATCACGACAGCTGAGTTGAGTTTTAAACGCCACGTGTTTTACTGATTCATAGACCTGCCCAGCCCCCTGGTTAATAATTAATCTCAGCATCAGCACCGGAAAGTAATTCCCACAACACTTTGACGTGCGGCTCAATACTATTGCATAACAGCGGCGTCTCTCTCTCTCTCTCTCTCTCTCTCTCTCTCTCTCTCTCTCTCTCTCTCTCTCTCTCTCTCTCTCTCTCTCTCTCTCTCCCTGCACACCCGCATTGGATTTTTCCCAAATGAAGTATCAGCCTCTGACTATGAGACCAAACTTGGCCTGACAGCATGCAGACTGTACCTGATCCGCGTGATCATCCTCTTCTTTCACGAGTGTGTGGAGAAGGTTATTTGATTTGATAAGTACCTCTGCAGTATGTCGCGGATGGTGCGTATCCACCTACAGGTAGTGTTTTGGTCGGTGCGCCTAGCGCGCGTGTTTGACCACGCCTAGAGGCAATTAATGTGTGTGTACGCGTGTGTGCGCGCAGAGGGACAGGTGACCCGCTGGGCCTGTTGGCAAACCTGCTCACCATATTTTCCCAAACAACAAAAATGGCCTTGTAGAAACCCTATTATTCATTTATCTTTTTAGTGTTATACTCAGTTGATTTTATCTACATAGATAATGAATATAAATGATGTATGTATAGAGCTGCACAATATGGTAAAAAATCATATTGCGGTTATTTTGACAGATATTACAAGTGCATTATCATTCTTATGTAGTGGGAATGGTGGTTTTTTGTTTCATTTTTTGTTGTTTTTTTTTGCATCACAATTTCCCTTACACCGAAAACAACAAAATATAATCATGACGTCATGTTTTCTTACATCAGAAGAATAAGATTTGTATGCCAGGGCATTTCTGCAGCACCACAGTACTTCTATCAGTCGCTGTTCTGTCCTGCATTTGAACTTTAACTAAGCTCATGCGATTTGGACATTGCACCATATAGTAATTTCATGAATATCCTGATTAATTGTGCAGCCCTAAAATAAACTGAACTAGAAGTCCAACTAATGATCGTTTTCATTGTCAATTAATCTGTACGTTTTTCTCAATATGTCAATTAGTTGTTTGGTATCTAAAATGTCCCAAAATAGTGAGAAATGTTGATAAGGGATTCCCAAAGCTCAAGTCCTGTATTGTTTTGTCCATTGCTCAAAGATGTTCAGTTTACTGTCATAAATGAAGCTCGTCAAACCAGTTAATCAAGCATCAAAATAGTTGGTGATTCATTTAATAGTTGACAGCTGATCGAGTAATCGTTGCACCTGTGCCCAACAACTACCCACAAGGCTGCTATTTTTTCAAACTGGCACCTGGACTGCAGCAGTGGTGTATTCAAGTATATTGAGTTGTAATCTCTATTTGCAGTTATGAACTATGGCAGCATGAATCTGTGTGTTTGAGTTCATCTGTGTCAGTACCTGCTGTACAAGACATTGTCTGCATGTAGCAGTGGAGATTATCCCACAGAGAAACGTCTGGAGAATGTGTCTCAGTATTCAACTCTAGCAGAGTTGCCATGGCAACCTGATCGACAGAGAGGATGTGAGCGGAAAAACCCTGTCAAAATCCCAAATCGCTGCATCTCCTGTCTGTCTGTCTGTCTGTCTGTCTGTCTGTCTGTCTCTCTCTCTCTCTCTTTCTCTCTCTCGATGTTTTTGTTCTCACTCGGCACATGTACTCACTCACTCGCTTACGCACGCACGCACTTAATACACACATAAACACACACCCTACTTAGTTTGTTGAGGAGGCACCATCTGTCTGTCAGATTCAACATAATTGTAGTAAGATCATTCAATATTATTATAAAAAAAAACAGGTACATTCAGGCCTCCTAATTTAATGATCTACTTTTTAAATGGCTGGCGCAGGCAGTTGTAAAGGATACCACCTGTTTCTGCCCTGCAACAGCTCTATTACTTTTTACTTTTAATTTAAAATCTCCTTTTTGATTTCCACTCAGAACCCAGATTATGCCACCATGAAACTCACCACTTCCAGTGGCTCAGAGGCTCCTTTCCTGTGAGGATTGACCAGTTTGCCCAAAATCCAGTCCATGATGTCTTCAATCACAACTCTTACTGAGGTTTGTTTGAAACAGTTACTCCTCTCCTCTGAGCAGCCAGACCAGACCAGGCTGTTGTACTTGCCTGTATGATCTCTCGATCTGAATGCTGTGGCAGCTAAAGAGAAAAAAGAATGGCACATGTACAGAGAGTGAAAAGCTGAGCTACATTTCAGAAACATGTAGAAAACAGAAATTAACAGAAGTTGCATTAAAAGAGAAATCGGGATCTACTCTATAGAAACAGTCGGTGCAATAACCTAAGGTTATGTGAATATGTGTAAGAGGTAGCCTGTGCCATTTGTGTGTCTCTTTGTCATCGTTATTATTTTTTTTCAAATTCAAAACAGAAAGAGCTTTCCATAGTTAGCAGACACTAAGTCATTAAAAAGCCCCGAGTGTTGACCACTACCATGGTCGTGTATACAGCTTTGTTGTCCTAGTTATTCACAAACACCAGACTCTCTTCGTTGATCCACATGTATGTTCCTTGCTGTAATGGTTTTCCATATATTTTTTCAATAGATTATCATGAATACAAAAATTAATCTTAGTAACATTGTTTGTGGCTTGAATGATTTTCTTGAAACATTCATGAATCATAAGTAACATAGTTACATTTTTAAATGGAACCATTCATTATTCATCCCATCATCATTTGTGTGTTTGTCGATTTACGTCAAAGAATCACCAAAGTTGAGTCATAAAGTTGGTAGTGCCGTACAGTTTTGTTAAATCCTCTTGGACAAACTTGAGGCTTAGACAAATAAATGTGACTTGACAAACCGGAGCCTCCAGGATAATGCTGCAGGCAACACCAGCCTTTTTTATGTGATGTAATACTTTTGAAAACCATTAAAACTATTATTTGTGATGGTGGAGTTGTCCAGTGCTTAGAGAATATGTTGTTACACAAGCTGACCAAAGTTTGAGCCCTGTAGACGACCTTAGTGTGCTTGTCATTAACTATAAATGTTCTGAAGTACTGTACACGAGATTACTGGAAGGAATGGCGTTACGAAAGAATAATGAGTGAAAGACGCACACACTCATGCAAGCCAAAGAATTGTTCCCATGTGCTGCAGACCTCTATGATTCAGGAAGGGTGCGTGAGAGCAACAAATTCTTTATTAAGTTTTAGAGTAATATAACCAAAGGGCTTAGTCACACAGCTGTGGAAGAGCTGGAGAAAAGGGAAACAGAAACAGAAACTACTGTGAGATTGGTCACTTTAAGTAAAAACACTCATTCCTCATTCTGTCTCTCAGTTAAGAGCTTTTTATACCCCACTTTTTTATGGAGTGAGCAACTGAGACGATTATTCACTGTTGTTGGTCATGGATCTGTCTCAAGGCATAAAGGGGCGCTGATGTTACTTAAGAACAATATATTGATATTATATTGTCATATGAGACTACATGTTGTCTTAGGTTTTGGATATTTTTATGTAGTGATATGACTTAAGTGTTGTCTTTTGCTGGTTCTAAAGGCTGTATATCAGTAAAATTGTGTCATTTTATGGACCTGCCAGTTCTACTTGTTCTAACACTTGCCTCTACATATTTTGTCATTATATCCACATTATTGATGATTATTCATCAAAAATGATTTGTTAATATTTTGCGAAAGTACCAAATGTCATCTCTTCGATATAGGTGCAAATGCATTGTCAAGGTATTTGGTCCACAGTCCTCGTATTTATCAAATGCTTTTGAGGGGATTTCAAAATGTTAAAATATATTCAGTACACTGATATAACATTACAATTTTGCATTATTAATTTATGGCCAGATTGCCCAGCAGCTGCTTGCATATTTTCAACCATACTACGTAGATTGTGACTACATGAACAGCACAGTTTAAGCTAAAGATGACTTCAGTTATAACCATCTGTCTGACCGTCTCGGCAGACGTTGCCAGCGCTCTGGTTACAGCCTGAAAGTGGTGCCTTGTGTCCCCAACACCCTGCCAGCTGCATCCACCTGTTCTTTCATCATTTTCGCGAGCACAATGAGGACTCGCTGAGGATCCTTAAACAGACTGTCAGTGGTGTTTCTCTGCACCCTCAGCCACTTCATCATCTCTCCTCTAATTGGCACAGGGGGGATATAAATAGCCGCATGTATCCACCACGAGACTGATTTACTTGCTTCACTTACAAGGTTAATGTGGCCTCAGGGGACCCACGGGGGGCATCGTGTTACCTTTTCCCTGAAAGCCACCATAGCAACAACGAAAAGTGACAAGTATACAGTTGCGGTCAAAAGTTTATGTACGCTTGAAAAGAAAGTTTACTACATGGCGGTTTTCAGTTCCAATTATTTCTACAGCTCTCATTTTTCTGTGATTGAATGAGGGGAACACAAAGAACTTTGTCACAAAACATTCATTAAGTTACTTTATTATGGGTCTTCTGAAATGTGACCAAATTTGCTGCTCATTTTGATAGGGCTTGTTTAATACACCCACAAGACTCAGCCACAAACACTACAACAGAAAGTAGCTTGGAGCAATTTCAAGGCAGTTACAGGTCCCAAGATCTACTGTGCAAACAGCTGATTGTAAGTATAAAGTGCACGGCACAGTTGTGTCACTACCATGATCAGGAAGAAAAACCCAAACTGTCATCTGCTGCTGAGGGAAAATTGGTCAGAGTCAGAACTGAACTGAGCTTTTGGATTGGCCTCGAGAACATGTGGACTGTGCCTCTGTCGAGGAGTGGTTAAAAACTCAACCAGAGGTCTGCCAGACGCTTGTGGATGGCTATAGAAAGCATCTAATTTAGGTGGAAATGGCAGAGGGATATCTAACCAAATATTAGAAATATTGTATGTGTATATTTGAGCCAGAAGATTTGGTCACATTTTTGTACCTGTGATAAATTCAGCTTTGAACCAAACTTCATGAATGTTTTTGTGACAAGTAGTGAAGTAGTTTAATTGTATTCCTCTCATTCATCACAGATAAATTAGAGCTGTAGAAGTAATTGGAACCAAAGACTGCCATGATTTACATTACATACACACAAGAGTATATGTAAACTTTTGACTGTGATTGTAACTGCTGACTTTTTTGGTCTTTTACTTCTATATTTTCTGAATGACTTTGATTATTTTCTGTTTTCACCATTCAGTTCCGCTTCTTTTATGCCAGCATAGCAGGTGTGGAAAATGACACAATCATGAAAAGCAAAAGAAAGTTTAGAATAATGATATTGTTCAGATTATAACAAGTACTAATAATTATACACTGATCTGCTAATCCTGTAAAACAACTGGATAACTCTTCATGCAAATTAAAATCAATTGCCAAGCTTGTCATTTTTCTTAGTGTATTCCTCTGCGAGCAGCAGCAGCAGCAGTATTTGACCCAGCTGGCCCTACAGCCAGCTATAAAACCACAATGACGCAAACGCAGGAGCCACACAATTTGCATTAAGAGGGAAGATATTTAACCCTTTATGGTCATAATAGATGCACACTGTTACATTAACACTGAACAGATCGGGTACTGATTCTCCCCTCTATGCGCGATCTCTCACTTAGATCAGAGTCCTTAATTTAGACACTCTGTACCAAGTTATAAAATCAGTGCAAACATTACAGACCCTTGATGAACAGGTTCCGCCATTCCACCTACATCAAAACCTCATACTACACAAGTAATGTATAAACAGCATGCATTCATGATGAGCTGTCATCTTACAGACTGCTCCAAAATAATAAGAATCAACTAAAATTAAATCCGGATTAAGTGATGCCCATACTTTTCATGTTGACATCCAAAGCATCTTATAGTTTAAAACTGAATATTGAGGAGAGAAAATGAACTTACTGTGGATGTGGATGCATTTAATGACTCGTCACTACACATACTGTGGTGTGAAATTCTTTATTTCATATATTAGGTTTAAACCTGAGTCTCCTATGGAAATTAAATGTTTGAAGTTGCCAAAAACAAGTGATATGCAAAATATCTCACTTTGTCTTGGAGATGATGATAACAAAAAAGAAAAATCCACAACAGTTCTACGTAGGTTAACAGAATAAAGACTCCAAGACATCCACCATTGTCACCGCACCATTGTGAAGTAACAACGCGTGGGCTCAGGGACTTTAAATTGAAGTGCCCGACATCTCAGTGAGGCCTTCAGGTACATCATCAGCTGTGCTGTCTCCCTCTAAATTAAAGTCTGGTTTTGCCGTCATTCAGACATCAAAGAACTAGTGACAATGTAGGCTCACTGTTGTGTTGCCTCACGTCTCCTGAGTCGCGTCCAATTCGGAGAATCAAAACCATTGTTATGATAGAGCAGGGTTAGCTTTTCATTTTCACAGCCCTCTTGCTAAAGTAGCCGCTTCTAATTGAGTACAAGTGTGTTTTAAATCTTGCAGTTGGCACAGTTGAGGAGGCAGCGGCGCACAATAAAGGGAAATCGTGCTAAATGGGTGAAATAATGGATGTTAAAGCCACAGACTCAAGGCCTTTCCTTTTCTTTTTCTGTTACTCTGATTTGCTTCACTGGGCAGCCGATCAGATCCATCTCTATCAGTGATGGGCTCTGCTGCCGAGCCAGTGTGCTCAGTTGAAAGTCATCATGAAGGGCAAACTACTGAAGACAATATTAAACATTAAATTAAAACATTATTGTCATTATTGAGAGGAGGGATTCATGAAGTGTAAACACCTGTACACTCCCTCTCATTTGCATTGTGTTCCTCTTTTCTCTGAATGTATCTCTCACTCATTCACATGTATGAGTAGCCTTTAGCCAATCCCCTATTAGCTCAGGAGCTAATCATTCCCTTTTCTTGATATTCTTCGTATACCTCTCAGTACCACACAGAGGAGCAGTTAAGTGGTGTCATTTTTTGACTAGTGGGAAATGTGTTGCTCTGTTTTTAGCCTAGTTAGGTAACTCAGCCTTCCCCACAGACCTCCGTGCCTTTATGAAATAGTGACAGGGGAGGCCAACTGTCCCATATCTCAGTCTAACTGTGTCTCTTTTTTTCTATCCATCCCTCTTTCGTCATATGCACGCAAGTAGTTTCACCGAATCAGATCTCTTGCTTTTACTAGGTTATGTCAGAGGCAAGTCATGGAGAGACTTCCGCTGTGGGAGATGTGTTAGCGGGACATGGAGGTAGAGGAAATTAGAGGAGACTTGGAATCATTTGAGGAGAGGAAGCACACTTGAAAATTCACGGATAAGTGCTGAAAGATAAAAATGGCACATGAGAGGAGTGCAAAGAGTGAGAATGAGACAGCCCTGTGATATAATACTCTCACAATTTCCTTGGTTGGAGTGGATACAAGGGCAGACAGTCTTGGAGCCCTTATCATGGTCATAATGAAATTGGATATGAAGGGTCATGGATGGAGATTATGAAAGCATCTTACCCTTGTCTTTTTATTTATTTTTTAAAGATCTTTTTAGATCAGGTTTGAATAATTCCTTCTAAATCAGAAGTTTAAAACAACTTTGATTTTGGAGAAGGAACACAACATAAAATAAGTTTGAAATATTCTAATATGTTTCTAATGTAAATACTTCAGTCCAGTTTTGAACATTTGCTAAAAAGCTGCTAGAAAAAAAATGTAAGACCTCAACACCTGTGAGCACTTTGCAAAACAAGCCTCATTATGATTTTAAAGACGGAAGTTGATGCAGTGAAACCAATAAAACCTGCTGAGTTTCGACTGGGTTAGGGTTAGGGATGTTTCCCAAAGTGTATTAGAGCCTATAAACACTCCAGTCAAACCAGTCACTTGTGGAAAATGATGTGCTAACAGAACATTCCTAAGAAATATTGCTTCATCAAGCATTTTGTGCCTTCTCACCCCTCAGGCTGTGTGTATGGTCCAACATGTTGGATAAGCCAACTTATTTATGGAGCTATAAAGCAACTTTATGAGCATCCACATCCTTTCCAGTTAATCACAGAGGGGAGTCACTGCAGGATGTTCTGCAAAAGAACAGCAGGAGTCAGGTCGAGTTAAAGTTGAAACCAGACAACAAGTTTCACAATTGATTTTACAGATGTATTTATGTATAGAACTATTAGAACCTTGTGCAAATTCATTTGTTGGAAATTTTTTGTCAGACTAGAGTTGTCATGATAGAACAATATAACATATTTTTTAGATATTTGTATAATATTATTTATGTTATGTATTTTATAACATACATATGGTAATTCGGTGCCTCTTAAATAATTCCTGATAATTCATATATGTTTAAGGCAGACCCAAATCCTTCAGTGATTCTAATGTTGCCACAGTAATCCAAAATCAGTAAGTCCAAATCAGTATCAGAAAGAAGGGGGTGATGTTGAGCAGGTTTTGAGATAACACTGAGCCAAAACATGCAGCGACTGGAAGCACCGAGTTGTTGTCAGAGGTCAGAAATGTGTCTTCTATTTAAAAGAATTAATAAATAGATAAATAAATATGTAAATCAATGCAACCTCTATGATGCTTGTCTTTTCAAAAACTGAGCTGTCACCACTGAAATTACAACACACACGTCATCTACATGTGAGGATCATTAAATGTATAAAGTACGGATGGAGCTTCCCGGTCTGAAAATGAAGTCGATGCAAAATCCTGCTCCACTGAAATATGACTGTCTATAAAAATCAGATCGTAAGCAAACTTATGAGAAAATGATCGTACTTCTCACTTGATTTATTACCTCACTAAATAAACAATACAAGAGTTAATAGTCTCATTCGCTGGTTTCAAGTGTTCTTTAATGCAGCACGATGTCCCTTTTTAGAGCCAAACTGACGATACAGCGGGGTGCGCTTCAGGGCATGGCCACCTTGTGATTGACAAGTCGCTACCACAGCGTGTCCTCTGGTTCTCACTCGCCCCTGTCTCACTGCATTAGAGCTGCGCTGCCTCGATGATGCCGCGAACCCAGTGACATCAAAGAGAATGAAGAGTAACTGACTTACTATCGACTTCACTTTACAGCACTTCACTTGTCCTAATGATGGTTTTTGTTCTCACAGGATGGGCCACGGTCTGGTGACCTTAAGTGGCTTTATCATTTTTTAGTATACACATTGTGGTGGACTTACTGTGGGAACTTAAATTTGACCGTAAAAAAAGAACCATAATTGAGTGTATACAGTCTCAGACTCTCAGACGGTATTCTTGTAAAGTACCCTTTTCAGCTAGCATACCACTAAGTCATGTCTCATTCTTACTGCACACTCTTTCCCATCAGAAAGCTCGCAGTTACATCTATATAGTCCAAAACGTCAATGGAGTATTTGATAAGATCATTTCTGTTGCTGTTTCATATTATTACAAATTGAATATATTTCACTTTTGGGCATTTTGTTTGGCAGCTTCAGCTTTCATTTTAAAAATGACTGATTAAAAAACCTTTAAGTTTATGGTTGAATCTATAATTTTAGTATCTGGTCCTCTTAATTGCATTCTTTGATGTAACTGATGTCAAAACTTTATCTTTATGTTGCAGTCTAAATTCTTGAGCTCGAGATTTGTTATTTTACATACAATATTTTTTTTGCAGCGGTGGTTGTTCTGTCTGTAAATTGTTTTTACAAACAGCTTTCTAGTCAGGTGGGGTGTTATCAGCTGCAGACCTCTAGGGGCCACTAGTAACAGAATTTTGACCTATTGTTGAAACTGTGTTATATACCGGAGGCTCTTTTATGTTCAGCACGGGACCCACGTGCCCAGTAAATACAGTTTTGTATTGGGGACACAGCCTAATGAAACATGACAAACGCATGGAAACCCACCGGCAGCATGATGTGAGCCAATTTATTGTTCACACCCAGCGTTATGAAAACCAGGCCGTGAGGGGGGAAAAAAATGCAAAAAAACAAGGAAGGAATATACTCATGCTTTGCTTTTAATCACTTAATAGAAAAAGTATTTGAGATTTATTTTTGAACACAATATACAATATAATACCATACATTGTGTGAAACATTTAATGACCCACCTGCAACAACTGGTGGACTTTAACATATTATTGACAATAAAAAAAAAAAAAAGAAAAAGAAACCCATCTCTCATGCAGATAGTGCTAAATCTGGCTAACCATTTGGACACAACTAGGACCAAAAAAAGCTTGAACATAGATAAACAATGTTAATACTGACAAATTTGAATTTCAAAACTGCTAACAAGTTTGGTCAGAAAGAGTTCACACATTAGCACAATCAGATACATAAGATCATGTTTTGTTGTTAATTCAGAACGATTCACGTCAGTGCCGGGCGTATTGTAGCATGCTACCAATACCGTCCCCGTGTTATCTACCTTTACATGAAGTGAGTTAAGTGTAAAAGGGAGACAATCACCTTGTGTTTGTCAGTCGAACCTGTATCTGGCCTCATATATCAGCAATCTGCATTCAAATGCTAGGTGGAGAAGCTTCGGTGTGATGCGCCGCTGAGAGAAAGTTTGTGTATTTTGATACTGAGCATCGGCTATGCTTCTGCGTTCCCAAGCTAGCTTGTGTGTATCCTATATTCAAGCCTATGCAGTTTAACATGTCCTCTATGTTGCCTCTGGGTTACCAAATTGTTGCTGTCAGAAAAAAAAAACCTTGTAGCTTCAAAAACTCAGCTGGATCCTTCAGAAAATATCTCAGTAACAAAAATGAGAACTTTCAAAGTCCTCTGTATAATTTGGGCGATTATTTAAGAAAAGTAACGAAGCTGAAATTTTACTGAGAAACGTCACATTTTCAGATATTTGGAAAAATACCAAAGTGTTAAGAATCAAAGTGATGCCAAAGTGAAAACATTTTTGGTTTAATATTCATGCATTATAAGCTCAATATAAAGTTTTTCATTTACTTGTCGGTGACGTTACATTAAAAGACAATTTGAACTTTTCTGTAAAAGTAAAAATGTTAATTTGGAGTTACAAGCTTCTCATCTAACAACAACAATGTGTCTCTTTAGCTGCTGCTCTGCTGGGCACTCAAAACATTGTGCGAATATATACTTAGATATATTTATATATATATTTATAAAAACAATATATAATACATATATAAAAAGACTCTAATCCAGAGTCTTCTACACGTTGGACACCACCACTTCCAGGTAATGCAAGTGCATATAAATTAAAATAGATTTTACACTGAGCCAGTATTTCTTATTTACAAGCTTAAAGTATAGAATAAATACACACTGTTATAAACAGCAAAAAGGACCAACTTGAGCTCCTAGCAACAAACAGTAGAGACAAAGGTGTGGAGTGATGAGGGTAAGGCCTGAAGACAAAGTCACACACACACACATACATACACACATGCATACAAAACCTTCCGTACATACATACTGCACACAAACAATTGCCACTTAAAGCATGCTGTGGTGAAATTTGATGAAGTACCTTTTGAGTTTTGTCAGTAAACCAATATGAAAATGGAGAGATGAGATTATGGATGCATCTAGAACATCCATTAATATTAGTCATGGAAGCCACAGGAGGAGAAATGTGAAGTCTGCAAACCATTTTCAGATCATACTACCCATCAAAAGAGAGGTATTTTTTTGGTTTGTTTTCAACCTCGAGCACCTAATTATTCTTCTTTTCTGTTTCAAAAGGGTACAGTCTGCCATGCTGTATCCAGCAATTCCATCTGTTCCAAATTCTAATAACCCGACTGTCCTGGAAACCTGATACAGTGGAGGGAGGAGGGAAAAAATTCAATTGACGTCAATGAGCAGACGCTGCACTTGAGGGATTTTTGTCGGGAGGAAGAAATAGCTAGCCTGATTGTTTTGGGGTCGTGTCTGTTGAGCCCAGAGGGGTTTGTAAACCATGTGAATAGTGGCGCTGATGAGGGTATGAGAGCGCCTTTCAGACAGGCAGCTGTAAGAGCACCTTTAATCATCTGGTCTGAGCCTGATTGCAGAAGGGCAGGGGGGCGTTACATCAGACGGGTCTGGGGTCAGGACCCATTCCAGCTAAAAGGATTATTAAGACTGCAGCATACCTGTGGGCTAAAAATAGATTCACCGCTGTTGTGCATTTCGTCCTTGGCAGACTTCATTTAGTTTTTTGTTTTTTTTCATAGACCTAAGCAGCTGGTTGTCATGAGCTGTTCATTTGAGGGGTTATTAGGACCTGGACCATCCTCTGTTTCACACCTACACAACAACTATTGGATCAAATGACAAGCATGTAAATCAAATGTTCCAGTTAACTTCACTGTACATTTAGCAGGAATCCCTGGCCATTTCATTGCACATGTAGGGTTCTCGTATCCTCTATGAGCATTTTGCAGTCAAAGTCAAGCTTTGGTGTGAAAACGCAGGAAGTGCCGCAAATGATCTGCAGACTGTTGCAAGGAAAACAAAAGAAAGAGATGGAGTATGAAAATAGATTATGTATTTCAGTGTGGCTGTGACATTCATTGACCAATATCTGATATAAAGAGCAACAAACTAAACATGTAAGATGAAACATGAGTGAACCTGAAAGGTTTGAACTGTACGTGCAAAGAAAAACACTGTGCTCAGATTGAAATATAGAGGTGACAAAATGTGCATAATGGTGTGGCTGTTGATGTTTCCCTATTTCGATGAGTTTGTCCAAGAGTTGTTTGTCGACGTTTGTTTGGATTTCTCTATTGCCCAATACATGGAAGACTGTTCTCTATTCAACATACAAAAAAGATTTTGCTCTTTCAGATAAGAAAAAAAAACAAAAAACAAAGAAAACATTTCACAGACATACTAGAGTGTTCAATAAATAAAAAACTATTATAAAGACAATAGTAAAAAAGGCACACAAAAGTCCTTTGACAAATGGTACAGGAAAAAAGTAAACACTTTCTCTTGCTATACAAATGTGTCTCCATCAGTAGATCTTACTCTATGCTACTTCTAGATCATATCATATCTATAAAAAAAAGTCTTCAGGTACAAAACTTCTCTCAGTAGTGTCAATGTCCATTTAATGCCAGTCCAGAAAAGAAAAGTAACCATTTCCCAAACTGGCCGAAATCCTTCAAGTTCCACCCTCAGTCTCGCCTGTCCATCAAGACTAAAATGTCCGCAGCAATTATTTCCTGAGAACTCTGAAGCCGCTCCACTGAAACTGTCCGTCCGTAACTGGCTTCAAACACCCAAGTGCAAGACGCCCCTGTGCGGGACGAAATAAGCCCTTGCTTCTGTGGGCTTATTAAAAAGCACAGCTGCAAGAGGATCTCTCCTCTTTTTTTTCAAAAAGCCTTCAAATCACCATGTGAGCCTGATGATGGAAGCCCTATGTGTCTGTCGGTGACGCCTCGTGTGTCACAATTTCTATTGCCGTCGTCGGCTCCATCATGCCGCCCTCTTCATGCTCCTGAATGTCCAAATAGTCCAGAGGAGGAGAACGAGAATCTCCTAGACTGTCCTCCTCTTCCTCCAACTCTTCCTCCTCTTCTTCGTCACCATCTTTCTCTATTCCGTCCAAGTCCTCCTCCTCCAAGGTCAGCTCAAACTGAAACTTTTCCCCGCCTCCCTGCCCCCCAGTGCCACCGCTGTGTCCGTGCGTGCCCTGGTCGTAGAAGGGCGGGGAGGGGCTCTGGGGGATCATGCTCTGGTACCAGTTCCTGTTGTCTTCCAGCGTGTCCAGAATGTCCTGGGCGTCGGGGTGAACCAGATCAGCCCAGGTCTCCCACAGAGGGTGCACGATGTAGTCGATGAAACCCACCTGGGAAAAAAATGAAGACAAAATTAGTACCAAGACTTGAGATTCTTTGCATGCTGACGCACATTTGGGAATTTGTTTGTGCATCACACAGTTTCCATGCCCTTGACTGCGTACCTGGCTCTTCTCCACTGAGGCCGTGTGTTTATCACACATAGGGCTGATCTCCATTCCCCTCTCCCTCTCTCTGTCTCCCTGGTGGAAGAACTCCTCCATTATCCGATCAGTCCACTGACGATACAGCTCCAGGGACTTGGTGGGGTTACTCAGGTCAGCACAATGCACCATGTTACGAAGCACCTATAAAAAAATGCAGAAATGCCGTTTACTAAATGCCTGTATCCTCTGTAATGTTCCATCATTTAAATTTTTGTCATTGCCACCCAAAACCTTTATATTCATCAGCATTTATTTTGAATTTTAAGTGAAAATTGGATAACAAATGGATAACACAAAATGTACAATCCAATATCCGTAAAACAATACAGGCAGGTGTGGTGTAATACTTTACAACAATTGGATTTAGAAGAAAATTGGATTCTTCTCAAATGGACATATAAGGCTAATTCTACAATGTGCTCTGTTATGAACGGAGGATAAAATCCTACAAAGACCATTAGAGAGAAAGACTGTGGAGCACTTTAAGGTAAAAAGAAGATGGATGAAGTGAGAAACGGAGTGACAGTGTGAGCAGAGGTCAGCTATGTAGGAGGTCGGCTAATGATCACAGGCTGAGGAACCTCCACCAACCCTGGCTATTGATTAGAGCTATTAAAAGCGGTTGAAAGATAGATGGAGGGCTTACAGTAGGTCCAATCAGAAACTCACAGTTTTAAGTTTGAACCTTAAATTGTTTTTTTTAGCTTAAGAACTGTATTTATTTATTTATTTATTTATTTATTCATTCATTCATTCATTCATTCATTCATTCATTCATTCATTCATTCATTCTAAACAAAACAAACCAAGCACCAACCTGTATCCTGTCGGTGTAATTGTCCAGCAGCAGCACTCCAGAGCTCGTCACCTTCTTAGTCTCCACCATGGTCTTCAGATCAGCCAGCAGACTCATGTGTTTCGACATATCGGTGGCCAAAACCTGATTAAAAAAAAAAAACACACAAAAACATCCTCAGTCAGCATTGTGTGGAGAGGTTATGATATAAATCAAGATCACATAATGTCGTTCAGGAGCTCTCACCATGTCGATGACCATCTTGCGCAGGGACTGTCGCTGCTTTTTTGTGAGGTTCTGGAAGATATCACAGTTGTCCTCCTGCAGCAGCTTGAATCCAACAGCTAAGTGATGATTCTCCAGCACAGACTCATCGTTGTACATCAATGCCAGCTCAGAATCTGGGAAGAAAAGGTGATTTTAACATTCTAGTCTTTGTTATGGCTGCCTCTATTTCACTGGGGAAAGCAGCAATTCATGTATTCTTAAAAACACTTGTTCTTAGTCCTGTGTAGAGCAATACTTACTGGTATTGATTAGGAATTGGTTTGATACTCCAGGATGGTCTACATCGTGGATAGCTGCAGCAAAGATGGCTGCTAGGATCTCAAGATCTGTGAAGACAGCCTGTGAAAGAGAGAGAGAGAGTTAATTATTTTTTTAAACTATTTCTGTGGATAAAAATAGCATCAGCACAGCACCATCCACCCATTGACTATTTATATCAGGGCATTGTGTGATAGATAACAGACCCAGGGTTGGTCCATACTAGCCTGCAGTCAACATCTAATGTTTAATCCTAATTTGACCCAAGAAGGGGTCTGTTTCTGTAAGTAAGCTGCCTTGCCTGCCTTTCTGTTAGACGTCACTGTGAGAGAACACTGACCTAGCTTTGACAGATAACAGTTAGCCAAGGGGCGGGGGGTCTTAACCTTCGGAGTTAAGAGATGTGACAAAAACAATAATTTAACAAGATCCTGAGCTGAGGCACTAAAGGCTTAACTGACAACAATATTTCACTTTGTTTTAACTTACATCCAGGGCCGGAGTGGAGAGGAGGATGTGTGTGGATTGGGCCACGTCAGCAGCATGCAGGCTGTTATGGTAAGCCACATCTGAATGATAGTGATCTTCCAATGTCATCATGTAGGCCACAAACGTATCCATGGGGATCTTGAATGTCTTTAACAAGTCTCGCTCCTGGAAAAACAAAATCATGATTTAATCAGACTAAGTGTTAGTCTAATTAGTTATAAAAGTGATCATCATCAATCAAAATTCTACGGGAAGAATTCTGTTAGCGAAGACGGTTCATACCTGGAAGATGGCGTACATGATGCAGGTGAGGGGCCGGTTGTGGGAGTACTCCGACACGGTGAAGATGTTCAGGCCCCACTTGTTGAGGTCCTCCAGCTCCTTGGACAGCAGCTCCTCCTTATCTGTCTTGACGCCGAATCGCGAGATGCTGCTGCTGGAGAGCGAGGGCCCATGGGAGACCTTCTTTACTCCGCTGATCTGTGTCATCAGCTGCTGCTTCTGCTGCTTCTTCTTCTCCCGCGTCTTGGATGTTGGCGACGGGATCTCCACCTCGTTCTGTTTGTCTGAGGGAGGGGGAGAATAAGAGGTTTCTTGTTTTTAGAAAAAGTGTAATTGTCACGAAGAATAAGTGGTTTAAATTCCTGTTTAATTTCATGAAACACAAGTCTGAGTTTTAATCTCTAAAAAAAAAAGACTCCAGGTGTACCACAGAAACACCTGCAGCTGGTGAGTTCCTGAGGGATTTATTGATTCATTCATTCATTCATTCATCAACCCTCCCTCCATTCATTTGTTCATTCATGCTCCCGGTCCTCCACCTGCAGTCTCTCTCTGAGCTCCCACTGTTCATTCGTCTCCGTCCCTCTCCCTCCCTCACAACATTTTTCCCTCAGCAGGTGGCTCACGTCTCATCTCCTGCTCTTTTAACTCTCATAGGTCAGCCCATTGACAGACCGAGCGCTGGGGCTTTCACACAGTTAAGGCAGCTCCACGAGGTCGGTCATTCAATAAGCTGCCGCATCTTTCGCAGTGTTATCAAATTACTTAGTACAGAGTGGGATTTTAATGTTTGCTTTATTTTCTTCAGTCAGTCTATTCAACTACGTTCGGTGTTGCCACAAATGGAGCAAATAAGCAGTCCAACAATAGCAACCGCACGGCTTTCATGTAATATTCCTTTGAAAAGATAACTAGAGATAAAATGCCAGTTTTTGCACTTTATCCAGAAATCAACAGTGTTGCAATGCAATCCTGCAGGGGCCGGCTATCGGCATGTATGTGAGCTGTGCACTCATCTATCAAGCCTCGACTCAGCTCTTTGCTGGCCTATCAGCCTTCCCCTGTGGAGGGTTATTCAATTACCAGCTGTAATTCAAATAATCACTTTCACTCTCATGCTCTCTCTCTCTCTCTGTCTGTCTCTGGCTCTCTCTCCAGTCCTCCAGTGGTAATAGAGAATGGGCAATTAAGCACTCTCAGACATGTGCTGCGTGGGAAACAAGAGGAAGAGCAATATATTGCCCTCTAATTTATTAGAGGCCGCCATTACCACCACTGCTGTGTGTGGCTTGTACGTATATCTGTGTGTGTTAGGGATCAGATTGTTCGTGGCGTCATTCTTATCTGTTTCTATATAAGTAAGTGGCAATACACAGTAAACGACATGCTGTGATTTGATAAACTGCTCAGGAGGGCTTTTAGCACAGTTATCATGATCATGGTTTCCATATTCCAGCAGATTTGTGTCGCAGTGTGGCCTGCAGTGTGTCAGCCAGTCACATGGATAGCTCCTCTTATTTGTATTTTCTCTGTTTTCACTTTTCTCTCCTCCGCATTTCATTTTTTAAAATCTATTTATTTTTCTCTTTTTAGACACTGAATACCCCTCCAAAAAAATGTAATCACTGAAAGTGAAAATCCGCCGTGTATCTTTCTCTGTTCTTTTTCACTTCTCCCTCCCGCTTCTCTGTCCTCTCCCACGTTTCTTTCGATTTTCTCGGATTCTTTTTCATCCTCCTCCACATTCTCTCCAATGAGAGACGCAGATGCTCTGGGGAAGGTGGGGGCTGCTTTTTGTTTGGGGACTTTTTCCCCCCTCAGTATAAAAAAACCAGGTGTGTTCTGCTGCTGGCCGATCAAAGGGAATTATGACAGAATTATGCCACGAGGACAGCTGTGGCGGGGGAAGGCACACGTGAATGGCCAGCATGCTGTCGGCCAACAGTCCTTAGTGGAGAGTCGGAAAAACCTGGTCTCAAATCGCCATTCATGAGAAACTCTGGGATCCTTTTTTTTATACACAAAATTATCCAGGCCCTTATTATGAGTCGACAGCCGACTCACTGCCTCATCATCAGATGAAATACTTACAAACCAGATATTAGAATTTTTAGATTTGAGTTTCATCTAAGAATGACCTCTGCAGGACCAGACATATGGCAGGAAAATGTAATTAATCTGAGCCTCAGTGGATGCTTTTATAAAAAAGAGAATAATATAAAGCTGGAATAAGTGCATTACTGATTAGATACTAATCTAAATGGATGGAAGGATTAAACAGTCCTACTGGTCAGCTGAGGCCAACCAGGCCAGCTTTGCCGCTTCATTCATTTTACTTCCTTCTCTTCATTAATATTTACCTATGTAATGTTTTTTTAAATTGTCTCCCCTACTGCTAGCGGGGGGGTTATCCCGGGTTCTTTATCGTAGCGATAGTCATCTCTGTATGGATTCTCGGGGCAGCAACAGGGCGGAGGGAGAGGCGGCGGGACAACAAGGTGTCCCTGCTGACGAAGATGCATTAAGACGGTGATGAGTCACCCAATCTGCCGAACTCTCCTTGCCAGCGAAGGGGGTTCCTCTGTACCTCTGTTTTCTCCTTCACTGCAGTCAGAGTCCTCCCTCCCTCCCTCACTTGCTTTTCCTCCGTCTCTCCTCACCCCCCCCCGCACTCTCTATGATCTGCCAACAACTCTACACCGGATCAGGACGCGAATCGATTGGAAGCACAGTGCCTATAAATAATCTTAACTACCTCTACGTGTATTCTGTCCGACTTGTATTTTCCTCTTTGTTTGTCGATGTATATTACCCTCAGCTCAGTCAGTCACTTACATGTATGTATCTGTGATCTACCTATCGTCAGACTTATGTGGAAATCTCACATTAACCAAAAGCCAACTTTTTAATCCATTTTGAAAAATGTCTTGCTCGTGCTGATTGAGGCTATATTTTCCCTACAGTGAGCTGACAGTGCATTTTGATGAGGGCCCAAAAACACTTTGTACATGTTGATGACAAAGAAACAACAGAAGCAACGGTTGCCATCCATTCACAGATTTTGAATGTGCAGCCCACGCTGATAGCATCCACTTCCAGTCCATTTGCTCCGATTCTGGCCAACAAGCTCCCATGTCAGTCAGTTGGCAAGTTTATCGGTAGCCAGCCACCCTCGCATAAATCTTTCTTTTACAATACTTTGAGAAATATACAGATTTTACTTTAGTTTTAATGGCCATTTTGAGCCCAATTCCATAAACACCCAGACAGAGCTTAATGGCGCAGTGTTTTATGGTACGCCCCCGCAGAAAAGCCTGCAACAGCAACTTGCACGGCTCAACATCTTCTAAGAGACTGAAGCTCCAATAAACAATGCAGCAAAACAGAGACATGGGGACCTGTGTGAGCCACGAAATATATGTGGATATTCATATGTATGTAGTTCACACAATCGTAGTCTGTCGAAATTTAAGGTGGTTTTTATAGACCAAAACATTTTGTTAGTGTGACTCAAGTGCATGTTCGCAAGATGTTTCATTTACCTAGGAAGGTGTTGGAGATGAATTCGGAAACCTGATTCCCAGACCGACTCATCTCAGATAGGTGCGTCAACTCCCGATTCAACATTCTCTTGAACTGCAAAGAGGGGAAGAGGAAGAGGAGGGGGGAGAGACAGAGAGAGAGAGAGAAAAAATGTCGTCAGTTTCCATTGGGGGGAAAACCTGGGAGAAACTGAGGTCCAAGATTCCATGGAAAATACAGCAGTACTGACTTTTATTTCACCAGCTCAAGAATATTATTCAATTACAGTGTAAAACCATGAGTGGGGTGGGGGGGTGGGGGACACATCGTACTTTCCCCTCCATTTTCTCTGCAATTAATTAGGGTGCGGATCATTATTTGTGTTACCAGTGGGGAGGCCATCTCCTTTTAATGGCCCTCAGTTCACCCCCTGCAACCAATTTACAGTTTTATCACACTGAATCACGTTTTTTGTTGGGGCCTATTGAGCTGTTTTTACTTGCGTCACTGTGCAAGAATTTTCAATGATGTCAAGAGGAAAATCTGCACACTGCTCCGAACATTCCCCTCCATTCCAACATTTCGGTGATTTTTCATGTGCTTTTAATACAATCAACAGTTTTGAATAGATAAAGCATTTGACGGAGACGGATACATCTGACAGTACACGGAGACCCAGGCACTGCAGTAGCAGCTGTTTATGACAGACTGATGCATGCGCGTGCACACACACACACAGACACACACACTCACACACACATGAAATATACAAACAGACACACAGCTCTGCAGAGGGCTCAAGATGGAGTCTGAGCCACAAAACACCATTCTGTCAGACCCCCCCCCCCCGCTCCCCATGATGGAAATGTCTTTTTCGTGCAATTAGGCTAGCACAGTGTCTTTAAAATCTCCACGAAAACAATACATGTTATCAGAATGCTTAATTTCTTTAGAATCAGCCCTTACTGCGACAGCAGACACAGATGTAGAATTAAATGAGTGCGTTATCCTGACAAGCTACATAGATAAGTGCCACACACCTTAATGTAACCCCAAGAAACCGACAGCAGGTAATTGGCTTCAGGCATTTTGGACCCCGTTTTCTCGTTCCTACACAAAGCCAGAACTGTAATCCAATAAAAGAGTAGAGGCAGAAGAACAGGATTCTTTCGGCGCCAAAAAGGATGATAAAGAAAAAAAATCCTCTCTTCTCTCCTCTAGTGTGTCTAGTCCCAGCAGCTAAGAGAGCAGCTTGATGATGGCTCACTCTCCCTCTCAGCACCAGAAAAGGGCCAGCTCTTAGTCTCCATGCTCCAGGATGGATGGATGGATGGCGGACTGAGGATAAAATAGGCGTTGTAGCCGGGCTATATGAGGAGGAGAATCCAGCAGGCTCGATGGATCGACAGGAGCGGCAGCAGCTGGAGCCGTGTGCTGGGGACTCTCAGCGCACTGATGAATAATGGAGAAGAAGCGAGGAGGGGGGAAAAACGGCGATGGAGACAGGAGGAGGAGGAGAAGGAGGAGGAGGAGGAGGAGGGAGTGAGGCGGTGATGTTCATCTGACTAGAGGGGGGGTTCCTCCACTGGATTTGTCTTGCTTCGCTACTCTCATTGCTGTGGCGCTCTCGCTGCCCCTCCTACCCTGCCTTTTTCTCGCTCTCTCTCCATGTTTCTCTCTTTTTCGTTCCCTCCCTCCCTCCCTCCCGCTTCTGTCTCTTTTTTTTCCCCTGCTGTAGTCTGCCAGCCCCAGCAACACGCTCTATTCAGAACACATGATTTGACAAAGTGGGGAGAAGGGGGGAGCCCTAATTACAGCTTGGCATTGGTGTATACATGAGGTTCAGAAGGGATGCTTGAGTGATTGACGTATAATATCCAGACTCCCCATCTCTCATCTCCTTCCCAGCCCTCCAACCTCTGCAGATATAATCCATCCTCTTTAATTCCCGGCCCCTGTAATTCCCTCTTTTGTTTTTATGAAGTCAGCCATTGTGAAGGAATGTCATCGAGCCGTGCAGCTATGCCTCCCCTCTACAGTAAAACAATGAGAGCTGAGGAAGGGGATGGGGCACATTCTGAGGAGTGTGAATGCACAGCGACTGTATTTTTATCGCCATTATCTCTATTATCATCCGTTCTCCTGACATCCCCGAGTGTGGTGGCCATTGTGGAGAACTCACAAGCCCCGTTCATTATCTGCATCCCAATTCCTAATATTAGATGCTGTCGAGGGTGTCTGTGGAGGGCTATTTTTAACAAGACAACATGAGAGTGGGGAAGACGGTCAGTGAGGGTGGAAAGAGAGAAATAAAAAAAAAAAAAGGAGAGATGGGAGATAATTGCATCCTTCGCCAATTTAGGTGACAACAGCCTCTCTCTCTCTCTCTCTCTCTCTCTCTTGCTCGCTCGCTCGCTCTCTGCCTGTGAGTAAGTGTGTATGCCAATTACCAGAACACCCCAGCGCCATGGCAACAGCATCAGGCGGCCGAGTGTGAGGCTGTTGTGAGAGGAGGAGAGAGGAGAGGAGAGGCTTCCCCCTTTCCTTCCCAGGCAGACATGTGGTGTAGCTGCTGAGCTGTCACGAGGACACACCACACACGTCTCGGCCCCGTCTCTCCCTCACTCGCCACCACTTACATGTCAATTTCTCTCCCGGCTGCCACTTGCCAACACAGTCATCAATCTCTCTGTCTGCCTGCCTCGCTGCCAGAATCAATGGACTGTCCTTGGAGCAGGTGTCGATACGGCTGCCGCGCACAAGGCTGGGGCCACCTGCCTGGAATACACGGTTACATCAGCAAATCCGGCCAATCTCCGAGGCGCGTTTTGTGCCTCTGTCAATTTAGTCACGATTTGTGTTCGTGAAAAACCACGCGAGGAAAGGCTGCGGTACCTTCGCTAATGAGAAAATACCCATGGCCCTCGCCACTTCAGAGCCAATCCATGGGAAACCGTAGACAGAAGTTCCCAGAGAACCCTCTCGGCCCGATGTTTGTGTTGGTGTGTATGAGTTTGGAAAGATGAGGGGGAGATCAAAAGCTTCCCCGAGAGGATTCCGGATTATCCTCCCACTGAGGGAAAGAACCAGAAGCCGGGAGGGAGGACGCAAGAAAAGAGCGGAAAAAAAATAATAAAATACATTTTAAAAAAAAGAAAGCGAGGAGGCAGCTCTTTATATAATAGCTCACTGCATAATATATAAAGAAACCAGAAATAACAGCGGGGGATGTCTCTCTGCAATGTGTTGAAGAGCTATGCTTCCCCACAGGCTGAAAGAAATGCCTCTGTACACTCACACAGCAGCAGCAGCCTAAAGATGCTGTTATCTACAGTCAGGCACAGTGGATGCTGACATGTCTCACACATGTTTAACACACCGGTTGCCTGTGTGTTTCAGAGCGAGTGTGTTATGGCGAGTGCACGTTTTATTCTTATTGTTCGTCCGGGGGGGAAGAGGGGAAGCCTCGTTGCCTCCCACTGACACCGTGACACTGGAGGGAGATTAGCGTCTCAGAGCCCCCGTGGGTGTCTCTTTCTCACATACCCACATGCACATCCTTATTCCATTCTTTCTCCCATTCACTTCCTCCCAGCCTCGAGCGTCATTTCTGTTCTCCCGGTCTGTGTCAGAGAATGGGACCGGTTTCACCCTCATGTGGTAGATTATTGTTTGCTTTAAATCATCAGCTATCTTCATCTGAGCTGGTTCAGATTGAAGTGGTGCCTCTGGGCCACTAGTGGGTGCACTATGCTCAGTCTGCTGTTCCACAGCCTGCTCAGTGTTGAGACAGCGCTGACCCCTTAAACCCTACAGGGACAGACACTTGACTTATATTAACCTGTCCTCTTTTCCTATTAGATTTAAAAACATGCAAACAAATAGCTAGGTTAGCGATTATTTCACGAATCTAAAAGAACACTGGTGACCATGTGTATGTTTTGAAGAGCAAACCACCGCACGACAAGATTACACTTTTTGACCTGAACATTTTTTTCTTTTAACGACTCTTAATGGATCACCATTACCCCACATCCTTTAAAGTCAGTTTGTTTATTCAGTGATGAAAACAAAGAGAGTTTGTTCACCTAGTTTGTATAGGCGTAAAACATCCGTCAATGAAGATCTTTGTCTTCTGATTAATTGTCTTCCCCCAAATTTCTAGTTACACCTTTAAAAGCCGATTAAAACGAATCAGAATCACTATGATTCTGTTTCCTTCTTTCGTCAGTTTATCAGTGGAATCTCACATTTACCTTATGCCTTAGATAAGACAAGAGGCTTTGATTTAACGTTGTCAGGTTTAATGTTTAGTAAAACACCAAGCAAAGAAATAAAACCTTCAAAACCTGGAATCCGATACAATGCTCCTCCGAGGGAGGCGCTTACTTAACGATCAGCAGAGACTAAGCGGCAAACCTGCAGTGGTTGTGGTTTATCTCTCCCTCGCTTGGGCAAAAATATGACGCAGGTAGTATCATCAGCGTTATGGCAAAGACTCGCAGTGACATAACTCTGTGAAGATCAGGGAACCTACCTACGTATGAAACTGTGCGTACCTCGGCTGAGGCTGCAAACACCTCAACTAAGAGACGGCCTGACAACCTCTCACTTCCTCTGACTCACTCACTCATGCTGATGTGAGTCTGTGTGAGCATGAGTAAATGCAGTTTGTCTGATGCAGTAAGATGTATTGGAAAAAGAACTACTGAGGATCCCGAAGGACATAAGCTCCGGTTGCCTCAAAAGCAGAAAACACCGACATGTTAAATACAACACAGGCATCACTACACCGAGAAATACAACAGTCAAATGACTGCTCGACTCATACAGAAATGAACATCATCACGTCAAACAGAAGTGGCATGTATTATTGTAAATTCCCAGAGAGATTTCTTTCACTGTCTGCATCCTGTTTGCCACGACCTCTCTCTTTCTCGCCACATGACCTGAGTATTCAGAAAAAGGAAAGAACAAAAAACTCCAGGCCTTGGTACTAATACAGAACTTACCACCTGCCTGGGCCTCAGGTGACTCAGAAACCAGTCATTTTGCTTATCAACTCAACCCCTTCCTTTAATTCTGTTTCGATCAGAAAAACAAACACGTACTTATTTCGGTGCGTTTCGCTGGACTTTGCTCTACGTCAGTTAATAACTTGGAAAGAAATCAGTTTAACTCTGTTTCCAAGGACAGCAAAACTGCATCTGCAATTTTATAGTGTAAAAAACAAAATTCTTACAGAACTGAAAAGTCAAGAGATGGAAATGCCGTATCTGATCAACGCTGTATTTGACTATAATGTTTTAGTGAGAGACCAAAGAGAGCCCTCTCAGTGTGTTACAGTAAAGCCACGACTGGTCTGCCTGACTGGTTTCTCAACGCATTTCAAATTCAGCATTGTAAGAAATGATGCACGGCAGGATGCATGCGACACAGCCTGTTGCAGGAACCTCTGAAAACGTGCATATAGGTATAAATAGGAAAATGAATAAGTTAAGAAAAGAACACGGCTTTCAAATCTACAGCTCCTAATCACACGCCTTCAAAAAGAAGAAAAGGCGCTTAAGTACGTAAGTCAGCATCCACAGCAGTTAAAACAAATTAATGCCGACCACAAAGCACAAAAAGGATCACCTGAAACTCTGTTGCAGCGTGTGGACTCACCATGTTGAGCAAGCGACAAACATTTAAGACTCAAGAACTACACACAAAGTCTACACAAAGTCTTACAGTCCATCAAGATGCCACCAAAAGTTGGACTGGTTACCAACTGATTTAAAATTACACCCCAAAAACCCGCAAAAATCCAAGAAAACTCACCTTTCTCCAACCATTCAGCTTCCCTAATTTCCTCTCTTTCTTGTCAAAGCAGCAGGCTCCCATGTTGCTGTGTGTGGAGCGCAGAGCAGAGTGGGGCTGCCGTCCGTTAAAGTGTCTGTCTCAGTCTGACTACAGTGAATAAAGGACCGAGCTTTGGCTCTCTCACGCCGGGAAACGCCACAGCTCTAGTGACTCACTTTGAGCTGCGAGGTCTGACTAGGCTTTACCTCACACCCTGTGTATGTGGAGCAATGACTGAGTGTGTGTGTGTGCGAGGGACAGACCTCTGCCTCATACACACTCCCTCATGGGGGTAGTCCCGCCTCTAGTTTCTTGCTGTTCACTACTCCTGCAGCTGGCAATAACAGGCAGCTCTAAGTTTTACACTGTCAATATCGCGCTGATCATTCCGATGACTAGAACGCTTCCTGTTTAGATGAACGCATTCGATTTCCTTGAACGAAAGGCGAGCTTGTGTTTTTATTCCCTCTGGCAAAATTTGCGCGGTTGGAAGATCGTTTGATGTCTGTAGTTTACTGTATATCCCGAAACGCCCAAAGTCAGAGGAAAACTCTTAACTTTCAAGAGTGTGAGTTTACAAGAAACGGTTACACCACTGCTCTGTGGTAGAATAGTGTTGTCGGAACATAAATCACAGAGCTGCTTCTTGGTGAGTGGATGTGCACGGCTCTCCAGAATCTAGCTGTTGATCTGACCTCCTCGCTACTACCAAGTGTGGGAGTGCAAACCAAATTTCCCTCAAGGATTCCGTAGCCTTAAAATAATCCCTCACAGCGGTCCCTGCACAGAGCACAACACAATTACGCACAATCATGCAAGGATCATGTTGACCCGTAGAGGCCGGTCAAAGCCCAGCAGCAACAGTGCTAAATCGTATGATTGATTTGATCCGCTGATCATGTCCTTGATTGATCTCTTTGGCTACAAAATGTCAAACTCACAGTTTCTCAGACCCCAAGAGAGTGTTATTTGCACCGATTACTTGATTACTATAACAACATTTGGCAACTATTCTGGTTATCAATACATAAATACAACAAATGTATAATATTTTGGGTTTTTGCAAACTGTTGGTTGGACATAAAAAATACATTTGCTGATGTCACCATGTGTTTTAAGTTATTGTGAAGGACATTTTTAACAGATTTTGGTTGTTCTATAGGTCAAAGAATCAACTGACAAAAGAACCTGCAGATTAATGGGTCCCGCATATACAGTATCTGTGGTTGCAGCCCTAAATGTCTCCCTGACAAGAGAACAGCAGCTGATTCATCAACTAATCGTTCCACTTTTGATTAACCTGAAGATTATTTTTTCAAGTGGATAAATCGATTGTCAAGTGTATAAAATGAAAATAGTGAAACACGTCAACTGGTCTGTTACAGTCCAACACTCAAAGATATGAGGCAGAAAATCTTCACTTTTGAGAAACTGGTAGCAGTGAATACTTGCACTTGATACGTGGCTTCAACAATCAATAGTCACCAAAATATTTCAGCCCAATAACAGAAGCTCTTCCGTCTTGACACAGAAGAACATCCCAACTCCCAACAGGCCCTGACCCGCCTACGTCAGCCATACATAACAGGCGGGACAGTCACGTACAGTGAGCCCTCAGCAGCAGCAGCAGCCCCCTGCACTTCACCTTGGAGGTACAACAGCCGCGTCTCGCGTTTCACCCCCCTCACGCTCATGTTTCATACTCTGCTGCAGCTTGAATAACAGTTTTTCCATCCTAAATACAACAGACCACATTAGCCGATGGGCTTATGTTCTCGTTTAATAAAACCAGGTCGTGTGTAATGACCCACATGACAAAGATATGGCAGTTGTGTAATGTTTTAGTTTACTGTAAAAACAAGGCTGCAGACACACAGACACGAACGGCTCATGCATGGGAGAAACACGTTCGGCATTAAGTCATAAGGAAGACATTTTGGAGCCTACATTTTTAAAGACACCTCTAAATTTTCATCATTCTTAAGGAGTTAACTCTCTGGGATGTTCTGCAGACTAAGACAAAAACATACAAACTCCTAAAACAGTGGGGTATTGTCTCACGGATAATTAGATATGAGACATGAGTGTTTTTTCTGTCCACGTACATCAGTTTATCAAGTCAGATCACTGTTGTTGTACAGTCTGTTACAGTGTAATTATCTTGGCAGCTGAAGGGGGGAAGTTTAATACAGTGTTTTCAGGGAAAAACCAGCATACCAGCATCTGTCCTGTCTTTATACCATAGTTGAGATTTTTGGGAATTTCTCAAGTCAGAGAGGCTGTTTAAATCAATCATCACCTGCAGAGAAACTTTTGGCTCTATCCTGCCAATGTTTCCGTGATTGCAAAAGTGTTAAAATTACAGTGAGTGGAATGATTCTCATTTGATCGAAGAATGATATGAACCAGCAGCTTTGCCACATTTATAGGGCAGAAAGTGTGTGTTATGTTATATTGTAAATTCCAAGAGTCATTCTGCTGTAGCGAACACACTGTATCCGTCTTGTCTACTCTGCTGCACGATCCATGCCTGTTTGTTTAAAAGGCTCATAATAATGATTCTGCGATTCAATACGTCTCGTGTGTCTTAACTGGAACCAATCCAGCTGACTGTCAGTGCTGGATGTGTGTCCAGATGACGACAGCAATGGGATAAATAAACACGACCATTAACCATGCAAATGGGCATGATGGGATGTCTATTGTCGTCTGGAGAGAGAGCGGGGGATCAGGAAGGAGACAGGAAGAGAGAGTCACTCTGCCCAGGGGTCTGCATGATCCCTGGTACACACACACACACACACACACGCACACACACACACACACACACACACACACACACACACACACACACACACACAAAATGTTCTCTCTCTTCCTCTCTAGTTTATTGTGTTTGACCCACTGTGGGATCCCTCGCATCCTGTTGTCCAGTTTTATGAGAAATAACAAGCTTATCCTCTTGGCTCGCTTGACAAAACTGTTTTCAGGCTCTCTTACCCACAACTGCTATTCAGCCTATGCAGCAGCGTTCTGGGATTTCATCGCCACAAGCGTAGCATACGAACAAGAGTTTAGCATCGGAAGTTTATAGTCAACAAAACAGCTGAAATCTGGCACTTCCTACAAACTGTCACCCCCGGCAGCTGTGTTGTTTCAGTTGTGTCAGTTCTATAAGAAAGATGGGCAAACATCCAGTCTCACTCATGTTTACAGAAGTCGTTACCATCATGGCTGCAATGTTACTTATAGCCAAGGATTTATTATAAGAAATAGATACAGGATTCAAAGATTGTAACGAGTCACGTGGATCATAATTGCTCACCCAGCACATACGCCAAAAGGTTTTCTTCCACATGCATATTCCTGCTTGGCCCGTTGATTTTAGAGAATGAAAGAACATACTTCAGAGAGCAGGTCAGTCACTCATTTTTCTTTTTTTCCCCAAATAACTGACAGCGCTGATATTTCGTGGATATATTGTGGTCAGGTCCGACCAAATATCTCTTATGAGACTGTAGTTGCACGAAATCGAGGGACAAACGACGTCTCAATAAAAACAAAAAAAATCAGTCATTAAGCTACTCTCTGAAGTAACAAGATGTGGATATGTGAGGTTTTAGCGTGCTTCTGATTCATGTGCCGGATGAGCAGCTTTTACTGGAATGAAGTGTCGTAAATGGATGTCTTGGGCTCCAAGTTTCATAATTCACTCACATCTGGAATTGCTCACTTTACGGTGTAAAAACCTGCTATTTATACTGTAAGTGCCACATTACCGCTGCTGCTCTGTGCTCCCATATCTAATTAAAAGTTGGAAGCATTCACAAGAAATGCATTCATTTACTGCAGAATAAAAGCATGGGTGCAGCTCATTGATAGATCAGATATAAACTACAGAAAACAGTACCAAGAGAAAGTTCAAGAAATCTACAAGATATAGGCCAAATACTGTGTCACCACTCCGTGTCATGCTCTGTCAAGTTCCTGGTTCTTAGACAACTGAGCAGGAACTAAACCTTGATGCACAGCACACTCAATCAATGACACACAAGAAATAGAACAACCAGCGGATGGTGAGAAGGTGTTTGACGGGAAACAGTAAAGGTTGCAGAATCAATCAAGCAGCAAGTAGTGAGTAGTCAGCCTTACAGACACAGGCAAATATCGCAGAGTATCACGCTCTTTATTATGGTTGCGGGGTTAGACTACTTAAATAAAGAATCATTAACTTATGCTTGGATGCACATCACACACAATGATGCAGAATAGAACATGAAAATCAACACTTTCTTTAATCAGATCAGATGGAGAAAAGGTAATTGAGCAGAAATGATTGGAGCCATATGTCGGTTCAGAGTAACATCCAGTCATATTCACACATGTGTGTATAAACCTGACAGCACACGCTGACACTGCTTACTGCCGCAGCCCCCACCACCAAACCAACCTCATTCTTACTGCACAAGTTCACACTTTAAATACTTCGACTTTGCTCGGGTCATGCTAAGTTCCTGTTTGTTTACAGCACGCTACAGTACGTCTGGGTTCTGTATACTGCCGCCCATGTGTTCATTATGCCGGGAAGGATTAGTGCTCCTTGAAGATTCCCTCACTGCTGCAGGGTTCAAAAGCATGACTTCTTTCTGTTTCAAACATTTTCATTGAAAGAAACATCGCTCAAATAAAGCTCATCAGGCAACATTAGCCCCGTGCCCTGAACAACTTCTCCGCTAATGATGGAACGGGATTGGAAAAAAAAAAGTAGAAATACAGAAAACAAAGATGCAGCCTCTCCTACCTTGTTGGAGGCCATGTCGCTGACAGAGCGGTAGGTCTGGATGGTCTCCAGCTGGTCCAGACACCAGTCCAACTCCTCCATCGTCTCCATGGCCAGCTTCTGGTACGCCTCATCTGTCAACAAGCAGCCGGCACACAGAGACACACAGTCAGAACAGACGGTGCACATGGAGCCGGAGCGTTGCCCCGCCACTCCCAGGCAACATCCACCCACAGGTCCAGCTCGGGGCGCCTGCTGCTGCTGCTGAGAAGGGGGCACGGCGAGAGGTGGCACCCGGCTGCAGCGCTCCTTCATCATGAGGAGGTGTAGCTGTGGGCAGCTGTCACTAGAGCGGGAGAGGAAAGCTGCTGTAGGACCTGAGTGGGCTCCGTCACACACTCAACTTTACTCTCGGTGCATGTCAGAGTGAGTGTAAACTGCCCCCCCCCCCGAAACAACCCCTCAATCTGAGGCCCTCTGCTCATTTACATAAAGCCAGCCCCCTAAAGCAGGAAACCAGACCCCCTTACCATCACTACACACACAGGAAGCGAACACACTTCAATAAATCTACACAGACACACACAAGCGCTTGTCGAGCCAAACCAAGCTCTCGGGTTAACTGTTTATTCTCTCCTTTCTGACACGCAGACATACACGAAACGCAACCACAATCGTTATGTAACATTATTTAATCAGTACAATAACATCTGATTATAGACTACAGACAGATAACAGCTCTCTACAGATAGTGACACTGTTTTGTTACACACGAACATGGTAATTGGCCCGTCTGTCCGTGGCACACGTGACAAAGATTCGGGATGTTTTAACGAGTCGGAACATTTGACATTTTGGTCTGCTGCTAAAATGATAACAGCTGCTATAAAGACGTGTGGTTGTTGTTTTGCCGTGTGTGCGTAGAACAACCACAGCACAGGCACAAATGTAACACAGAGACAAACATTACAGGAACTGGCCTGGGTATTAATTTTACCAGAACTGAAAGATATTTCCGTAATATTAAGCAACAGCCAGTGTGTGTGTGTGTGTGTGTGTGTGTACTGTATGTATTGCGTGAGAACACCGCGTGAACAGCAAGTGTCAGCTCATTTTCTGCCCATTATTTCTAGGGAAACATTAAGTTACTCAGTTTTTAAATCATTACCAGCCATGAGCGCGTCGGCTGGTGATGTTTTCAGTCTGTGAGTCTGCGTGTCATGGCATGTGGCAAATGTGGTCTAGTAAGTAGTCATGGATCATAACTTGAACATGAGCGTCACAGGCGGCGCGATCTTTTATACTGAAAGTCTACTTCAAGTGTAATCATTAAACCCCTGCTGTAAGTATGACAGTTACTGAACGGAAGCTGCAGGATTTGGATGGATTAATTGAATATTTATTTCAGCTATATCTTAAAGGGGAGCTCTGTAGTTTTGGAGAGGAAATTCAAATTCAGGATTTTATCATTTACAATATTAATGAGGAAATAATGTGAACTCTGAAATGTTTTTGTAAGAGTTTGCCTGAATAAACACCCAGAACAATGTAGCGAGAAAGGTGGCAGGGTCCGCCACATATTAACAAAGTAAAACGGTATGAAACTGTGTCGTCCTTTAAGGTCAGTTTGTCTATTCAGTTTAATCAATCATGAAACAGAGATGGTTTGTTTATTTAGGCATACGAAAATCAATCAGTGAGGATGTCCTTATGCACACCTTTAAATATCACTTTGAATAATTAATAACTATGTGTTGCACTTTTCTTGTAAGAATGCAACATCAACTGATTGTAGCGCATCTGAAAATCAAACACAACATAATATTACAAAATAAATTCAAAGGAGAGTTAGAAGATGTTATGCTGTTGTAACGCCAGCAGATTTAAACCACGATAACAAAAGTGTGGTTGGAGTGAAGCTGCGAGATAAAAAATCAAGGGAACAAATTCAATTTAAAGAGAGACTTGTCCCAATGAAAGACCAGCAGAAACAGAAAACGTTTCAGGAATATGGGTTTTATTTCCAAGTGCAAACCTCCTCTTTAATGTTACAATAAGCATGATTACCATGACAGGGGCTGTTTTCTTTCAGATTTAAAAGGATTATTTCAACTATGCGCGCGCCTATAATCAGACATAGAGAGCGTGTTGTAGCTGCTGCTGAACCTTGGAGTCAATATTCCAGCCGTATTCCAACTACGACTGCACATCAAAGGTTGGACCGAGGCCTTGTTGGAAAGCAGAGGGGGCGGCTGGTCGAGCTGGACTCACTCACTCACACACACACACACACACACACACACACACACACACACACACACACACACACACACACACACACACACACACACACACACACACACACACACACACACACACACACACTTGCCTGCTGCTCCTGCATTGTATACAGTCGGTGTCTCCTAGCTGCGGAGCACAACATGGCAGCAGGGTGTGCACTGCGGCGACCTTAGCGTGGCCACGTAGAATGTGTCCCCTGCTCTGATCTCCTCGCCATCAAAGACACGAGCCTGTTTGCTCTACCAAACATGAGAGGCACCTGGCGCTCTGCCCTCAGCCTTCCCTCGCTCTGATGAGGGCAGCGAGAGAAAGACGGAGTGTGTGTGTGTGTGTGTGTGTGTTTAGTTTAACTCCGCAAGCTTCTGATGTCAAAACGGCTTACACTCATTCGAGAGGTTTCTTCTCCGTATTCTCAGCACTTTTGAGGTGGTTTGTGTTTCTGCGGCGCACAGAGAAGTCCTCTGCCCTGGAACCTTTTTCTCATCTGAACTTTTAAACTTCACTGAGATGGAAAAGTATCCTTCGGGCAGTCCACTGTATCAATGTTTTTATGGACTTTACTCATAAAACAGCAATAACTTTAGTCCATGCCTGGTAACGCTGAAGAGTCAGTAACTTCTGTCTGAAGGGTGAGTAAACGTGTGAGATCAAAATGTGCAAAAATGACAGATTTAGTGCGGCAGGGTTTTAGAAGTAGAAGTCATGTTCATCCGAGGCCTACGGGAGCACAAGTCTCTTGCTGTCGAATCATCTTTTATACAAAATCAAAGGCACATGACTGTGTGCAGAGCAGCTAATGAAGGAGTCCGCTACCTCTCCAGAGGGACATTCAAGGCACAAACATCCAAAACACAAAGCTTAAAATTCAGCACTGCTAGCGAAAAAGCGGAGACCAAAGATTATGCTTTTTAAAAGCCGGATAATCCATTAAGCAGTTCAAATCAGTCAACTTTTAGATTCTGGGTCAATGTTATGTGAATGAAGGCGAAATGTTTTGATCCCTTCTTGCAACAGTTAGAGGTTCACTGTGGACTGTGCCAGTGCTTTCACATTATTTCAGTCATCAACAGGTGGCTGTTGTATAATTCAGCAATGCCATGGCGGAGAAAGGTAAGACTGCGTGATGGTAAACATGCCCGTAAACAACGCAGGATTCACACTTTTGAGAAAAATCACCTCTGATTTTAGTGAGTAACACTAAATGTACTATGTTTTTACGATTCATCAGATCAGCCTCCGGTTCAGGAAAGGGGTGTGTGTGCATACTGACGTGTGTTATAGTTTGTTGTCATGACGCTACATTGGGGTGAAACTCTTGATGGATTGCTTGAGCTTTTAACCAAGATTTAATCATGACTCCGATTTCAAAACACACAAAGCTCTGTAAGAAAAAAAAAAAAAAAAAAATCTGGTTTTGTGAGTCAGGACCTTAACACTGGTCACAGGGCCAGATTCTTGTGGGTCCCCACAAACTAAATCCATCCTCTAGGTAGGTGCCAGATCCACTTAACTATAGCGCTTGTATAACGGTTTTACTCGGATCGCTGCCCTGCTTGCAAGAAACACTAATACCAGCCTTTACCCCAGTGCTGCACCAAGCTTACCACCAGTCAGATTTATGTGCTCATCATCGAGGCATTAAACTCTTGATTTCTCAATACTGTTATGATATGATGGCTACAGCAACAACCAATCTAATGATAATGATTTAAATTCTTCCCTTCAGAGGAAAATAGGTTAAGTGACCAAAAAAAAAAAAAAAAAAACAGACCGTGTTTTTATTCTGCAGCTAAGAAACAGAGAAGTCAGTTGAACCAGTGAAAGACTTTAACTTGTTTTTTTCAGCTCTGTTTTGAAGTATTAGCAGATGTGATTTGACACAGAACATAGTACTGGCAGAATAAGAAAAAAATCTTATTTGTTTTTCCAGAGACAGGACAATGTGGTCATTTCTGTCCTAGAATCAGATAATAGGTAAACCAAAGCGGGGTCAAACAGCAGGGTGGACAGACTGTTACGACGGACGGGAACATTGGAACAATAAAAAATATAAGGGTGATTAAAAACAAGTAAAACCGCAGTTACAAATTCACCGAGTATTTGCATTTAAATGTTTAGCCTCACTAATCTTCATATTTACATAACTCACGTCACGCTGAATCATACAATACTTCTGCTTCTAAAAGAAAAGAAGAACTTAAACTGACTATCACCAACAAATACATGCTTTTTGTACTGCACTTGTTTTAAGAGCACACGCATGCATGTCAGCCAGCAATTACTTCGGTTACAGCAGCCTGCACAGTGTACTCTCATGGCCCCAGATGGACCAAGGGAAACAGCATTCAAAAGCCAAATGTCTGCTGACACACACACACACCAACACCACGATGTAAGAGGGGATTTCCACCGCCTCCACCCCGACACAAGGACCTTTATGATCAGCACTCAGAAGTACAGCGTCTGTCCCACAGGGGCAGACAGGAAAACACGCACATACGCATGTACAATCCAGTCTCTCTCTCTCTCTCACACACACACACACACACGCACACTGGTGCACTGTACATCAACTAAAATGTCTCATTACTGCACTAACACATAAAAACGTGTAATTTCCAGCTGAGGGAGGCAGGGCCAACAGGCTGCAGAGGCAGGGAGGGTTAGGAGGGGTGTGAGGTCAGCCTGCTCTGTCGATCTCTAAATTCAACGTTCAGTCCAGTTCAGCGAAAGAAACATTGATGGAAAAACCTGGTCATTGAGTATATTTAGGTAGTCAATCATCTTTTGGGCACGCAGCATTGCTGAAACTAGACCTGACCAACTGAATCAACCCCAGATCATAACACTGCCCCCCACGGGCTTGTTCAACCGCCTCTCTTCTTACCCTGATGTGCCCATCACTCTAGAGCAAGGCAAATCCTGATTCCTGATGGTTTTAAAAAAGAGTCTGGAGAATTTCCGTTTTATTTCTTCCAAGTTTGCCGTCTGTTATAGAGCAGAATGCACTCAAATTCACGATGATGTCCTTTCACAGACTGATGTCTCATTACCCCCAAGTGCGACAGACTTCCTGCGTCCCTATACGGTATGGTTCAGTATTAAATATTTCAAAATGTCTGTTGCGCTATTGCTCTACCAGCCTACCTCCCTTCTCTCTCAAGAATCTGTTGGTTTATTGACGCATGACTTTATGGGAGACTTCTCACTTCTACTTCTCAGTTGCAGCAGCAGTGCACACACACAGACACACACAAACACACACACACACGCACACACACGCAAAGCCTTAGACATCTGCAACACATGGCATATGTTGCTATCAGATTAGTAGAGGTGTGCCCAAGGGATGTCAAGCCAGTGGAGGTGAAGCTGTGTGTGTGCGTGTGTGTGTGTAGGGTGTGTGTGCGAAACAGCTGCATCTGTGATCCTCTCATGGGGATAGAGTCAGTTTCCTGTATGCGATGTGATGCGAGCTGAAGCGAGTTATCAGCAGCCAAAATCTATATGGCATTGTGAAGGTTAAATCATTAGCGGAGATTACCCACAGGCACTGACACACGTGCTTATAAAACGCGCAGAATGAGAGGTTAGCAGGGGACAGTCTCTCTTTTTTCCCCCCGCTCATTTTAATTTCTGCTTTTAATTTACCATTGCCAGAGCACCATCATGTCAGCATCATGTCAGTTTTTAGAAGGGTTACGTGCCACAGTTCCAGCAAAGCGACATAAACAGGCCACACACAAAGAGAAACTCTGACGTCGTCTGATTGCCAGCAGGTTTCTGAATGAGACAGCCACTCACAGTGGAAATCGCTCTTAAGTGGCATCTCTTGCTTTACAAGAAACAGAGCGAGCTGATCTGAAGCCTGTTACACAACACTTCCTTTCGAAGTCCGGTGATGGTATGACGAGGCTGTGTGCTTTTGTAACGCTGCTTTTCCTTCTTTTTTTTTTTTTTTTTTTATGGGACAAATTATGACTTCATATGCACTGCATTGCAAAATCCATCACTGACAAGTATTGTGAAAAAAAAAAAAAAGGTGGTGGTGGAGTTTGTGGTTTTAGGAGCATGTAATGTGGCCCGGAGCATTTGTGTGCCGGGTTCTAAGAAGTGACGGAATGACATCATAGGTCTGCGTTTCATTCAAGCTCATTTATCTGATTTACGGGGAGGCGAGTGCAAATAGCGTGTCAATAGATGGTATCAGGGTTGTTGTTGCCCTGTGGTTGTGAATCACAAACAGAAGGGGGAGAAATAATGACTGGACATTCTGTTGCAATAGAGGATTTGCACTTGCTTCACCACTTATGAATTTGCAGCAAACATTAGATGGAGTCATTCGGGGCAGATTTATCGCTCGTGTGGTGACCCTCAAGAAGCAGCACTGTGGACACTTATTGGATGCCGACTCACGTGTTGGGAATCTTGATTCGTTGTAATGCGGCAATAAATATGGTTTTCATCCTTGTCTGTATCAGTGCGTTGATTAGTGGGCTTAAATCAGAAAGCAAATACAAATCTGTTCCCCAAAACTATCCCTTTAAATTTAAGGTTAAGCGCAGTCCAAAGAATTTAATCAGAAAACGCGCTTGTGATGACAGAAATAGCTTCTTTACAGGAATTCGGCAGGAAATGTTTGTTCGGCTGTTTGCAGGTGAGCTCGTGGTCTTGGGGGCTGTTAAACTTGTTGTTCCTGGTGTCACAGCCGGACACGCGTAGAACACTGCAGCTTGACTCGGTAGAACAAGAATCTAGGAGATTCATATTCATGTGACTCCCAGTCTGGCTTTTGGCCCCTCTGCTTGTATTTACGCTGTAATAAAGTCAGAACTGGCCACGACGCTTCCAACAAAAAGTGCTATGACTGGATCACATGCATGTGTGTGCTCATGTGTCTGTCAGACCCCCTTTGGGGTTATTGCCCCCGCCCCGCTCTCCTCGGACACAGTGTTCCCTGTCCTCCCCATAACATACGGTACGCATGTACACATTCCTGTCTGTTTCACTATAAAGCCCAATGGGAAAGCAACACAGAAAGCTATAAATCTGAGCAGCACGTAACAACTCTCACAGGGAGGACACTGACACCGGATCCCGTGGAGAATCCTTGGAATAACAGCGGGAACTGCTCTGCTGCGTTACTCAACCTGTCTAAATCAAGGTGGAAAGTTCTGAGACTGTGAGGATTGTGTTTCTGATGCGACTCTCCAGCCCTGTTTAAACAGGGTGTATTCAGTTGGGGGATTTCACGGCGTGTCCCCATGTGCTCATCTGTGGTTTTAATCCTGCCTGGTGTGCAAATGGGTGGTATCCAATATTAACTCCAGTCCCAAATAGCTGCCATGTTTTGGCAAAGTCACTGGTCTTATATTAATTAACGTGAAAAAAGAAGGGCTGTAACTAGTATTTACACAATTATTTCCCTAATTAATTTATTATCTGTTTGGCAAATGCACAGTTTCTCAAACCCAAGATTCTCACATTTTGTTTAGTCTGACAAACACTCCAGAGCTCCAAGACATTCTGATTCCAATGACACACAACACAGAAAAGCATGACAATTCTTAAAATTGGAAAAGGCAGAACTAATTAATCATTGGCATTTTTGCTTGAAAATGTGACTTAAACCGTCAACTGATTATTAAATACAGGTTGTCTTTGTGTCCACTGACAAATCAATTTGGCACAAAGACGCCTCTCAGGTTACACAGACTGACCTTTATGACATCCATAAAGATACATGTAGTGACTGAAAAGCAAAATCTTGAAGCGGACCTGATGTTATTGTGATCCAAATGGGCTTTCAGTCCCAACTAGGGCTGGGGCGATTAAAGATACAGTGTAAGTGCAGATCATGATAAAAAACACTCACACACACACACACACAGAAGAAGTCGACTGTGGTGATTTTCCCTTATTGGGATGAATGTGAATCCAGATCATCATTACTATCCTCACATGAATACATGAGCTCGCTGATGTACAGTCCTATATTGGTTTCCAGATTTATTTTGATTTCCTAATGTGTGCCTCTTGTTCCAAAAGACTTAACTGGAGACAAACCACATCCCAAGTCATGGCTTTTACATAAGACTGCTGGTGTACTAGCACACATACACATGATTCACACATGCACTTAATTCACTCACACACACACACGGGAGATACGGAGTGATTTATGCATGTGGGAGGTGAATGTGAAGAACATAATGTGAGGAGTGAACTGTGTGTGACATCACAGGGCTCGGAGGTTCATCGAGAGCAGCGGGCGTCTGCCTCAGTCTCACGTACAGCGGTCGTGGCTATCTGACTGGTCGTCGTGTTCCGGCGTAGAAATGTGAAATGTTTTCTTTCTGCGTCTCCCTCGCTCCCTCTGATAAAACAGATGGACGTCAGTGAGGCTGTTTGTCCGTCCTATCAGCGAGTCTTCTGCGTGGACCTGTGAGCAAAACACCCCCCCCGTCCTTGAGCTGCGCTCTCTCCGGCTGTTTTGACTCCTGCTCTCATAAACTCGACAGCATCTCCCCCCACACACACACACACACACCCGGCTCGCTCCTTCTCACCACAGTGTCTCACTACCCTCAAGAACATGTGTACACACACAAACACATACACACAAACACGCAGCAACAGACGGGGCTTTGTCTCTGTTACCTGAGGTGAACTCCCACACTGGGAGCAACAGTACTGACGGGGCTGAATGGGCCTCATTGTCATGCTGACTGGCATTTGCCCCTCGGGTTGATTAGCATGGATCAGAGGAGCCACGAACCCAGTTAGCCAAACTTCTGTTGCTGTTGATGCTTTCGTTTCTTTTTTCATTAAAAGGTTTCAAAGTCTAGAGTTATGATGACTGAGGTTAACTGTTGGCTCAGGGGTGGAGAAAAGAGGGAGGGGTGCAGGTTACATCGAGGCTGAATAAGTGTGATTTGATGCTGTGGCAGCGTGCTGACATGACTTGTTTTATAGGTGATCATCAGAGCAAGTTTGAAATCAACCCCCCCCCCCCCCCCAACAGCACAACAGATCCACCATTTGTTAGGTCACCGGAATGCTCCATGTTATGTCATATTTTCCCATGAGACACTTTGCTTTACTGTCATGTCACAAGACAGGTCGCAGGTCAGAGGGGGGGAGTCCAGGAATGCTGGCACGGACACACCGAACACTTTGAAGGAGACATCAACAAGGATTCCCTTATGGATTCAAAGATCTGTCATCCTAGCAAGAGCGACCATTAGATTTAATGTTAAAGTAACATCAAACCCAGAAAATGGAAATTCAGCCACTATCTTCTTAACCCAATGCTAACTTAAATAAAAAAGCTTTATTCATTCTGTATGGCTCCATACAGCTTCTCTGGAGTGATCCCAGCCTTCGAAAGCCCTGAGACCCAAAACTGATTTGAAAAGACATGTGCAGACCCATACCACGGCTGAGAGGCACTATTTACACCTCCAACTGGGCTGTCAAGCTTGTGCACCCAATCCAGACTGGCTGCATGCTAACACTTTAAGCTGAGCCGCTACAGTGAAGACTTTTTGGCTAAAAAAGGGTGCCAATATTGTTTTGTCAAATCAGTTTGGGATCTCTGGGCTTCTGCAGACCCGCGTTACACTGAATGAGCTGTATAACATGTATAATTAAGCCAACAATGCCGTGGCAGTAAAATTAACAATATTATTATTAACAAATATTATTTGGTGCAAAATATGCAGGTGTGAGTTGTCAGTTTAACACGCTGGAAATACACAAGACACCCCACCAGCCACTATGACCTTTTTAAACCAGGGCTCAGATCACTTTTACAGGTTTTCTTTCCAATAATGAGGAAGTAAACAACCTCAGTGGGCTGCAGCTGGGCTTCATGTGTCACACTTCTTCTGTTTCTCTGGCTTTGATATCTGGATAAGATTTTATAGAAGGCAGAGCAAGAAATCATTTTGGTCTCAAGACTTTTCCAGCTGTTGTTGAACCGTTGTCAAGAAAAACACGACTGTCTTATTAACAGTATCTCGACCGTATTTAGCATGCTGGCCTTGAACCGGAGCCAAGCCAGGCTGGTCCACGCCAGGCCGGTCCACGCCAGGGCGTAGCGGAGTTGATGAGCGAGGTGCGGAAAGCCACCGGAGGGGTTCTATGACGAAGGGGCTTGCGTGCAACGGAGGATCGGTGTCTGGAGAAACATATGAGGACCAGCTGAGACAAACCTCAAATGACCTCGAACAGCATGCCTCCTCATGACGGGTAAGCATGGCGTGTCAGTGTGTCTGCACACGTGTGTGTGTGTGTGTGTGTGTGTGTGTGTGTGTGTGTGTGTGTGTGTGTGTGTGTGTGCCCCACTGCACACAACACAATCAAATTGGGCCAATAAAGTCTTTTGGCACTGGCGAGCACGAACAATACGACTGATTGTGTTTGTCCATATTGGCTAAATGAAACTTCCTGATTGAATCAAGATCAAATACAAGTTCCCTCCAAGTAACAACTAAACAGGCATGTGGCATTCATGGCCACAACAGAACAAAGTTATCTTAACGCTGCCTTGCCAAAACTCAGCGACATTACTGCAGAGTAATGATAACCAAACCATGATTTGGCGGCTGCGTGTTTTTGCTGTTAATAATCAGGAGGATTTTAATTAAAATGGGGTGGTGAACCGATTTTTAAAAAGGCGGCTGTCTGTCCTGTTCCACAAAGAGGGCGGTGATGGTGGTGTTTTTTTGGTGGCGGGTGGGGGTGGAGGGGGGGACCAAAGGCTTCACAAATACCAAAACAAAAGAGCCGGTCTGTGAAGCAGAGAGCGTTTGAATCCATCTGCGCCGAGCTGAACAGGCCTGCTGGCAAGAGAATACTTCAGGGGAAGGGCAGCCGTCTACTTTATGACTGTGCTGACGTCAATGGCATAATTCAAATACTTGCAGAGTGCAGGCTTCCAGCTTTCTGAACCTGCTCTCTCTCTCTCTCTCTCTTTCTTTCTGTGGCAGGCCGCAGCTAAAACCCGATATGGAATTGGACTCCAGTAAAAACTGAGAAATACAACAACAACAGGAGTGGAGTCATGTCAGGATGAAAACGGCACAAAACCACATGGCATTCATTTATTCATTCAGTCGTCACAAAGGCGAGTGACAGATTCACAAATCCTTGGGAACTTGCTCACAGAGAGTGACATTTCACTGTGGTGAAGACACATGAGACATAACTTATTCGATGGAAACCGATTAGTAAGAAGTGTGTATGTATTTATGATGTTTGTCGGTGAAAAAGGAAGAAGGAAACCAAACTGATATCAATTAAACCCCTTTTCTCTGAAGAGCTATTCTCTTTTACTGAAACAGGGAAGTGACACTGATTCTGAGTGAGACGGTGTGCGTGTTGCGGCTGCACACTAACACACATTTACTCTACAGTTTTACCAGCAAATACTTTCAATTTTTCAAATGAGAATGTCAAACTTTCTCTTGTTCAAGCTTCTCAAATACAAATATTAGATTTTTCATCCCACCGTCAGTTTCATGTTTTGTGGTTTTAGACTGTTGGTGGCACCCAACAAATGACCAAAAGCTTTCTGGGTAAATTTACGTGTATTTCTCCCTTTTTTGACATTTTGTAGAAAAGTCGTTAATCAATTAAAAGAGTAAATAATCAGTAGACCAACCAGTTAACTAACTGGCAGAACAAACAAGCTAAATCTTAAAGTAACTGTACATAATAAGAGGATGGTAACAACGACAACAACACTTCACAGTGACTTTGACTCGCCCTGTGAGCTCGACTGTTTGATCTGACATCAGATGTGTCAGGATTATTTCCCAGAGTTTGAATGACATCACCGACTTACATTGCGGGATTAGCGGGGATGACATCATTGGATGGAGCCCTTGGACGGCTGCAGACAGACTGACAAACAGCTCAAAGTTTGGTTTGCTCTCACGAGAGTGAGGAAAGTGGAACTGTGTCGAAGAAGTTTGCACGCCAAGGCATTTTCGGGCACGATAGCTGTTGCATCAAACACGATAAAGCATTTGAAGCAAAGCAAATTCAGAAACACACTGTGATGATCCCGATACATCTACTTTTTGTCTCATGTGGCGCACAGTTACAGCAGTTTTCCTCTGACTCGAGGCTTAATTTCTTGGCTTGCAAAGCAGGTATAAACCGAGGCATGGAGTTGAATTTAATCAACTTTTCTATGATTTGTTTTTTAGAAGAATCCATGACCTGAACTGACATTTGGGCTCGTTACAGTTCTTTTTTTTTGCCTTTTGACGTTAGATCTCACTGAGAGGACACAGGGATTCTGTTTGTTACGGTTTGCGAGCTGCAAAATGCAACGGACCTGCAATTCAGGGCCACGACAATTTGGGAAAAGGCTGACACGAAGTTATCAAATTTCACCTGAGCAGAATCAAATTTGAAGTGAAATATCTGATAGCAGCTAATGACTCAATCGACCTTTGCGTCAAGCCTGTGCATAAACAAGTCCACATAAACACACACACACACACACACACACACACACCTCCACACATGCAAGAAGGGTGTTTTCCACAACTCAGCTCTGGATCTCCCCTGGCTGGGAGCTGCAGGAGTCTGTGCCAGCGGGGTATAGAGAGCTTTGAGTAGGGTAAATACTTGGCACCACAGCTTCTTTATGACACTGGAAACTTGTGAAGCGGAGGTCAGGCCTGTCGTTTATGGCCGCCTTCCAACACTGGGATTACTTTCAATTGAACCTTGAACTCACGACTCTGAATTAGAAACTTATGTTCTTATGAACTTTTGAAAAAACAAACAAACAAAAAAAAAACTCTCTGAGAGACACAAAGAGATTGTTTGTGACAGTCAGTGTATTCCTCGGACGGTTGTGCCAACTATTCTAAAACCTTCAGGATGCCAGTCAGTCTGTGGAAACCTCCAGCCCTCTTTAACCCTCTGGGGGACACCTGACTGACACCTGACAGTTGGAGGGCAGGGCAGCGGCGAAATGCGACCTAATGCTGGACGAGGCATGGCAATCAGCTGGCACCTTTCTATATTTAATTTGAGACGACACGGCTGTTGACACACACGCGCGCAAATACGACCCTGTTTGTAGCCACATGTGTAACATAGGCACACGTGCAGAGATGATGTATGTTTTAAAGGCTTTTGGTCCGGCTATGTTCCAACAAAGTAGCCGTGAGTCCAAGACTACAGGGAGAGAAACACAGGCAGTCAGACTAAAGGAGCAGGTTGTGAACAGGCCAATCATTTAGCTGACATACTTTTCATTTTAAAACAACCTGCATGGAGTTAACACCTAAAGGGAGCACGCAAATTATGCACTAAAAATCATATTGCACTTTAGTTTTTTTACAGATCGCGATTTCTCCTGTGAAGTACAACTGTTGCGCACCAAGGACAAAGTGAGCACAGCGGCGTTGACATATAAGAGTGTCTTTCCATTGCAATGTGGTAACGAGCTAAGCTCTTGCGCAACACATTTCCAATTACAAATAGGCTTCTTCATCCCTCAATACCTTTCTCCCTCCATCTCCCCATCTCTCTCTCCATCTCTCTCTCTCTCTCTCTCTCTTTGAGGGTCTGAGCAGCCTCCAGCTCATCAATCACCCGCTACAAAGAAAGACAAAGAGCCGAATTCCTGGAAAAGAGCAACAGACAGAAAAGTGCACCAGTTTTAAGGCACTTGCGTAACCATTTAGGTGAACGTCAGGGCTGATCTGTCTGACTGAAAGAGGCCGATGAAAGTGAGAGACTTTGTTGGAGCCTGACGAATGAGATACAGGCGAACGCGAAGAGGTTTTTCTGAGATCACATCAACAACAAACACTTTTTAGATTTTAGAGTTTTTAGGGCTGTCTTGCATGTCATTTTTACAGAATTGAAAAGCTTTAATTGAGGGTACTGCTACCCTTAGCTGCTGCTAAGGTGAGATGTCCAAAAACTCTCTTTTTAGTAAACTGTGTGCACAGACAGTAATGTTCTTAATGCTCGTGTTCATGTGTAGAGACCCTGGTGATACGACGAGCACAGTTTCACGTTGTGTCGAGCCTTCTTAGTTTTTTGAAAATAGCGATTTTGATGCTATCGTAAAAATGCCCCTTGCACTGAGAAAATACGAAAATACGGTTGATCTTAAAAGTGCCTCTTTTGTCGTAATTATGCTTTTACACAAAGGTTTGACTCATATACATTCACAAAAAAAGCCTAGGTTGCATTTTGGCGAGAGTTTCACTTCAACATCATCACCGAGCCCAATCATCACTTTGAATAAAGTCATTCATCAAATGAAATGTAGACTCGATCGCCAAGTCAGCGCAGACACACGATACGATCTTTAAATAATGATACATTTATTTTATGTAATGCTTTTCAAGGTACACAAAGAAACTTGACAGGGTAAAAAGCAGAATAATAGAAGCAACACACTAACACTAACCACTTTTACTTGTAACGACAGCTAGAATGGGAATATATATTTTTGTTAATGTGGTTACATAAATGTAATTTACGATGCTGTTTACTGAGCGGTTCCTGAGAAAAAGACACTTGATTGTTGAGTCTCATTCCTGGCCGGCGACATGGTCTGAGACTCAGCACTCAACTATTTTTCTCCAGAGTTGAGTGCGAAAAATGTATTTTTCATTGTTCCTGAATGATGTGCGGAAGTTTTTAACTATTTCGTATTCCGTTTTCCAAACATCTGGATGCATATGCTAACTTCACCGGTGTGCCATTTCTCCATCTTGCACCAAAGAAGGTGCAAGGTGGAGAAATTGCACACCCTTGGGGGAACAGATCATCTTTGGATAAGACGCACACTTTCCCTGCGGGTCTCACCACTTCCAGTTTCAGTTTTACACTTTTGAGGTTAACATGGTTTAAAGGAGTATTTCCTGAATTAATCAGCAACAATTTTTCTATTATCCAGCAATGTTTTTCTCTTTTTTTTTAGGCAAAGGCTAAAAGGCTTCTTCAGTGTGATGACGACTGTAATCTGAATGTATTTGCGTGCCGATTGATCGCAATGTTTCCGAAATTCTGCGTCCTACATGTTTTTCTCAATTCTGCTTTCTATAGTTTCCTGATAACTTTTCATTTAGTTTCAAACTTTTTTCTTTAAATCAACAGAAATTAACATCAGAATGTATCTCCTCTTCCTTTTTGCAGAATGTCATTTTGCTACTAAAAACTGAAAACTAGTTAAGAAACATAATTTTGATTGGTGACCTGGGATTGGCTGATGCTTCGAGCAACTGGTGACGGGCCCACAAAATCGTGATCGGAGCGCCCTTATTTAAATCCACGACTGCAGGCTTTAGCACATTGGAGTGTCTTGATGTCGAAATACCATCTCCCTCAAAACCAAATTTGTTTCACAGCAGTCCTGTGAGTGTCGACACACCGTCAGTGGATATCACAGCTGCTCTGGCAAAATGCAAAACACACAGCCAACAAATAGCATCTTTCATATCGTTCATTCAGATAAATATCCGTGCTGCCTCTACTGAAAACGGTTTGTGTCTTCATGAACACACAGACAATGAAAACGTGGGACGGTGGGATGCAATGAAAAGCATATGTGAACAAGTGAATCTAAGTCTGAAGCCGTGACCGCAAACCCCCGTCAGCTCACTCGTTCCTCCAGTGAAAAACAGAAACCTGAATTTCATTTCAGCCTGGTCTCCACAACAAGGAAAAACAAGCTTTTTTTTTTTCTTTTTTCTTTTTTATCTTCTCTGACAGACTGGTGATATGGGCTCTGTTGTGACTAAAGGGATGGATATCGCAGTGAGTTTACACTGTTACGCATTCGCAGGCAAACGCTTACTGTAACCTGTGTGATATAGAAGCGCCCGTAGAAAATATTATTGATGACGTCACCTTGTCGCCAAGAGTCGGATCGTATAAACAACGGCCAGATCTGAGCCGAGCGGGAGAGCAGGCGGTTTGGAGAAGGGCCGTGATATTCCTCACCTCCTCTCTGAGAGCAAACATACAGCTACCCACATCTGTCACACACACACACACACACACACACACACACACACACACACACACACACACACACACAGATGCATACACTCTGATGGCAGGTTTTCACTTACATACAGATAAACTTCACCTGATGATTCAAGCTGGTATTTGGGCAAACAAAGATACAGACACACACGCACTTATGGACGTAAACTCACGGTGGGACGTGCGTTTGTCAAAGTGGCCAGGCTTGTATACACAGTACATTTCACAGTAGCGAGTCAGTGCCATTGGCATCCAATAGTCAGAGCAGAGAGAACGGAACAGGGCAGTTTGATGGCTTCTGTGGTTTAATACTGGGCCGTGGTTCCCACTCTTCTCCTGAACTCTGCTCATGTTTCCTGGGTATTTTTCTGTGTGTGACACATTGTGGAGATGATGATGACAATGTTTAGACAGGCAGGGTGGCTGCCCGGAAGGATTACACTAGATGGAAATGAGGGGAACGCATGCCAATTCTCTCGTCATTTCTTTTTCTTTTCTCAGGCGTGCGCCACAGCGGTCAATGTAGAACAACAAGTCATTCAAACAAAGCTACAATATGTTGTTGTTGTCTCCTTCCAAATCAACCCAGAGGATACGTTTTCAGCAGGGTACTTGTTCAGTGGCGTTAAAAATCATTGCAAATGAATGATAATGACTTCAAATGCTTGGTATAAGAGCCTTCTGATCAGCAACTGCTATGGTTTCGATTAGGAGAAGAGACAAAAAGCAGTTAGTTAAACCAACAGCTTGTAGCTAATGAATCAATCCAATAACAAAAGATATAGCTTGAAGGCATGAAGAAGCGTGAGCTCATGGGAGTTTTTCAGCCAGAAATCTTTACGGATGAAGTAATATTTTATTTTTACATTTCGTTCACATTAAGTTTGACTGACTTCCTTCTTCCCCCTCACGCATTATCTGAGGTTTCCCTGGAATAAACAACTCAGCATGAACATATTAGGAGGGTCTAGTCATTTGTATACACTTGTTTTGATGCAGAAATGTAACACAGATGTTATTGCCACCACAATAACCTTGTTTTGTCCAAGCCAATAGCACAAACATCAGAATTGTTAAAAGTAAATTACAGATATTAACGTATTGAAAGGGGCTGTGTGTAAGCACTGCCACCTGTCAAATTCGTACTCCAAACAAACAGAGAGCAACACATCAGCAGACAAACAAACAGCTGCCATTAGCTAGTTAGCTCAGTTAGCCGCAGCTAGTGCTCCTATAAGCAGACACTGCCTATACTGGGAGCTCGGAGCATGATGGGAGTGCTAGTGTTGTAAGCTAGCAGGAAAAGGTGTCTAGGCGGCTATCTGGTTAGCATGCTAACATCAGAGGATTTCTCTGCAACATGAAACAACTTTTTATTGTTTCAAACCAAATATTACTGACATATTGCATGTTTAAATGGAGAAACAGCACATCCTTGCATTTGTGAAGTGGCAGTTTAATGGCCACTCTACCAATATTTTGGGGAGTAATGTTTTTACAGTGTACCAGCCATTGACAGATAGACCAGAAAAGTTAGTTCTGGACCCCTACTTAAAATGCTTCATCTGGATCTCTTTGTGCAGTGTAGTTGTAATTAGCTGCTCTGAGGACTAAAACTTCACACATACACAGTAAATCAAGAGTAATTCTCCCATGCTGCCTCCCAAATAAGGATGAATAGACGAAAGTAGAAACAACAAAATAGATGAAAGTGGTCCGACTGTCTCGACAAACAAGCCTTTCCAGGATTACAAGCTAGATTTATGGGGGATGTCACGACATGAAGCTTTTATTACACTTCTTTGTAACGGAACTCTTGACTTACAAAGAAAATCTCACAATGTTGCACTGTCTGGGCGTACACCACATCCCATTTTCTCATGACATCTCCATGCATTTATGTCGGGGTCGAGCAGTGGGAGGAATTAAGTAACCCTCTGACAGGATGAGCTTCAGGTTTATATTATGTCTTTTTATAGGACAGACTACAAGTCTTCTGCATAACCGTGATTCACTAAGAGTTTAGCTTGACATTTCTGGTGTTCTCTGTAAACCTAAGTACTGTATAAAAGACATCCGGTCACAGTTTTACAGGAGGGAGGAGGGAATCCTGGCAGAGAGAGACACAAGAACACACACTGTTAATATTCTTAATTTATTTTGAATATCTGAAAATAAAAATCTTACATACAGCACCTTTAGCTCATAAACTCAACCCATGGTGTAAATGGAAGCACTTTTCATTTGCTGTTGTTTCGCATCTGTCATCTGTATTATGTACCATAATCTCTTACCATAATCTGTTCCGAATATATATCAATAATATAACGATATCCTGACAAGAGAATCGTTTTTGATTTATTGAGAAACTAATCCGCAGCAGCAACTTATTTTAGCCCAATAAAGGATGATATGAGGCGTGGATTATATGGACTGTCTGGACTTCCTGAAGTTGTTGGCCGATCAGCGGCCGGCTGGAAAAACGTGGGGAAAAATTGGTGAGCCAGATTCGCAGCAATAAAGGCATTCTGCCTGCTCCAGATCGTTTCAGAGCCATTTTCAATCCTGCAAACGTGTTAAGAGCCAGTAAATTAACTGCTCGCCGCACACGGTGTAGTCCAATCTGTTGCGGGTCCATTGGTCCTGCTCTTTGCAGCCTGGCGCAAGGAACAGTTATCTGAGGACACCACTACTGTACAAGTGGATCATTACCCCGAATCAAACTCTGATCTGTGAGTGACACACACAGAATACAGAGTGTCCATTTGAGTGTAAACACACATTACAGCGAGGGTGTGAGAACAAGAGATGAGCATTCAATGGAGAGCTGAAGGGGACAATCCGTGACCCGAGGTAAAGCACCTCTCAAACAGCAGGATCCCCATAATGAGCTTCACACGGTCCCCCTTCAGAAAGACGCACACAGTGAACACACTGTGCAGAGGGACAAAAACCGCCACCTGCCATTTAATGAAATGACAACAAGCCATACGCTAAAAATATCAACGTGAGGACGACTGAACCAGAACGACCACGTGTACGTTTTGTTCTGAACCAAAAACTGATGCAGTCAAAGTCTTGAAATTCTACACTTTAAATATGAGTTAACAGCTCTTTTAAAAGTTACAGACAGACAGTTCCGTCGTGGGATACCCTTCAGAACACGATGTGAAAAGTTTTCTCTGGAAGAACTGCTTCAAAGGAAATTGGTTTCATTGAAAACGGTTTCCACAAAAATAAAAAAGAAACTGGGCTGTCGTTTCCGGAAAGACCCGCGGCTGTTGGCAAAACATACTCACCACCAGCTTCATTCAGCTGTCCTGGACCGTGACGTTAACCTTCCTCGATGGATGCAGTTTGCATACTCGTGGTGGAAGTTTCCCTGATTCAGCTTTGCGTTTTCTAAGAAGTTCATGGACCTTTCGTCCGAGCTGGTAAACAATGAAAGTTCAGTCTCAGTCTCAGACATACAGCTTAAAACCTGGACAAACAGATCCTCCCTTTAAAGGGTAAAAATTCAAATCCAGGTAGTATCTCCTCAACTCCACGTCGATACAAAGTTGGGTGAGATTTTGCTGGGTTAAAAAACATTTCAGTATTCAACTGAATTCAATGAAGACTATTTAAAAGCGATCAAGCAAAAACATAAATGGCTCCAAACAGGTCATCCAGTGTAGCCTAGGTGTCCTGAAGCCACGAGATCCCAAATCGATTTGAGAAGACGATTTTTGTTACACCCTTAATGTGCAGTTGGACTTCAGAATCAGAATCAGAATCAGAAAAAGCTTTATTGCCAAGTACGATGTTACACATACGAGGAATTTGTTGTGGTGATATTGGTGCATGCATCAAATAACTATTAAGTGAAAATATAACAAATTAACAATATAAACTATTTAAAGAATAGAAAATATAAAAAATTAACAATATAAACTATTTTAAAAAGTAGAAAATATAACTATACAATATAAATATATAAAAATATATTATGCACAACCTTCAGATTTTGGATTTTTACAACATAAGGTGTAAATAGCGACTCTCAAAACTATTTTGATTGGTTTCATAATTTCTGTTTTGCTGTGAAATGTAGATAACGAGTGAATCCGGTAGTAGCAGTACCATGGTGTCACCATTACACAATCGACAAAATTGTTTGATGCCGAATTAAAAGGGAACATAGGCCGTGGTTATGATCCAACCCACATTAACCCTTTATTTCAGTGTGTTACTGTTTGCACTGTCAATCAGGAAGGGAGAAGTGAACGGGTCAGTAGCCTCATTATGTCACCTTCTACACAAACCTACACACACACACACACACACACACACACACACACAGGACACTACAAACAGAACAGAGACAGGCAATAGACGGCAGCTTTGTGGAGAGAAAAGCATTAAGAGTGTTACTGATGAAGATCTACAGACACACACACACACACACACACACACACACACACACACACACACACACACACACGCCAGATATGAGCACATGGATGTACACACACACGGCCAGACATTAAGAACTGCCTCATGGGTACAATATACACATTCCAGTGTGGAGCAAACACTGGAGCTCTGACTTTTTCTCAGAAGGCGGCAGAAGGTAAACAGTCTTATCTGTGCTCACTGAGAACAGACTCTTCTCTCGACCCTGATTCCTCCGCTGATACAAACGCCGCACGAAAGCAGTTTCTATGTGAACGGCAGGACACCTTGCATAACGCGACACACAATGCACCACTTAGTAAGGACTGTTGACTCTCGTGTTTACACAGGTATGCAAAGTCACTGCTGGTGTGTGTTTAGTCAATCAGTCATTAAGCACATTTTGTACTGTACTGTGTGCGCCTTGTTTGTCTGATTGGAAATGAGTCGCAAGACAAGAAACGTGAGCGCCTTATTAACAACTTCCCCTCGTTCCCTTCTGCTACATAATTAACGTCACATCTGAACGTTTATCAGCTCACCCGTTTATTGGTCTCTTTACACTGGATTTACATCTGGCTGAATTTGCCAGACTATCTATGCCTTAAAAGTCTTTCTTTAAAAACACTGAGCACAGGGGTGTATATATAAACAGAAACATTAGAGAAAACGTAACATGGAGGAAACGTGGTTTTACCATCTCACTGAGGATCTGCAAAGGGATTTTAGTGCAAGAAAGGGAAGTAAAACCTGGACACTACATCAGTGGATTTCCCCTAAGGTCTATGATCGAGTTAAACATTCACAGACAGACAAGACAGCTGATAAAAGGAAAGACCCCTAAACAAAAATCACCTATTTGCCTGATTTGCCCACTTTGAAGAAGTAAGATTTAAATTTCATGAACTTATTATACAACACATTGTTTCCTGAAACGCACAGCCACGCACAGCCAACTCTGAAATGAATGTTCTGGCATTCTAACATCCTCACAATGACCATTCTAACATGCCAATGTTTAGCAGGTAATGTTTACCGTGTCTAACATCTTAGTTTAGCACGTTAGCATATAAGGTTGGCCAGTTATCTTTTCTGAAAACAACAGACGGGTTCACATCTGTATGAGTCGTGGGCTACAGACTGTTCTGACATGTCTACAGAATGTGTCATGTTACTTTCACAGTACATGTTTATGACCCGACCTTGATGCTGGGAGCCGAAGTGGGTCGTGGTGAAAGTCTGCAGCAGTTTTTCAAAAGCAGGTGTTCTTTTAATGAGACCTCTGGACATCTCCAGCCACGGAGAGCAGGTATTTTGACCCAAAACACAATCCTTTCCTAAACCTGAGCAGAGCATAAGCACAGCGCTGGCACAAGATAACATCAGAGCTACATCAGTGACAGTAGGATTTGTCCTCTGTACAATGAGGCCAAGAACGTCTGTCACTCATAGCTGACTGGGATACAGTTGGTGCCATTGCATAAGTTTACTTGACTTTACAAGACAAACAGGTCTTGTTATGTAGCACCAGGTTCGAAACCAGGCAGCAGAGTCATAGTGATATTCACAGTAGTGAATGGAGTGACAGCATTGTTTCTGTGCTGGGGGTTTGTGACGCAAGTCAGGCCCTGTCTGCTCTTTGTCTCCCTGTCATGCTGAAGGAAACTCATTTGTCTGTACAGAAAGATGGATGAAGTGTTGAAGAAAACGAGCTTGCGGGTGGTGTCTCAACACCTGTGGGACTGTGTATGTCTGTATGCGTGTGTGTGTGTGTGTGTGTGTGTGTGAGGAAGTCTCTGTTGTCCCAGTGGCCTGTTTCCTCATTAGTGTCACAATCCTGCGCAGTGTGGACTTCCTTCCATGGAAGTGACAAACACACATCACTCATTTGACCCATACACATTCAGACTGCACTCACACCCTCGTTTAACATGCATTTGCAAGTTGTTATGTCATCTGCACGCACACAAGCACGCATACAGAATGCACCTGCCAAGCCACGTCTGACGCATTTCTGGACACAAATCTGTCCTCTGGTATTTCAAGTCCTCATCCTGCCTCTCATTAAAACACAGGGACGCCCTGGAGCGTCAGCACTATACTAACAGAGGTTTAGGGTGAGGAGCATCACACATAAACCTGTCACTCTCCTGCCCTGTGCATGTAAATCACACTGACTTGTTGCATTGTGTTGTATACTGAACAGTGTTTTCTTTCATTTCCTCAATGAAAAGTGATGTAATAGAAGCGCCTCCTAATAGCAGCAGAAACTACAGCCTGCATACAGCTGAACACACAGCTCTTTAACCGTACATTATTATCTTCATAAAGGCAGGGTTTATTGCAGAGCGGCTGCACTGGACTGGAATAGTTTTAACCAGGTGTCGAATAAATTGTTGTAACAGATTGTCTTCATTAACAGAAACTCCCTTTCTAAAGAACACATTCAAAGAAAAAGAACATTACTTCCACGTATTTCTATTTGACAGGGACTATAGAGAAATGAGTGAGGGGGAGACTAACACATTTCTGTTTTAGATAAAAGGACAGAGTTCCTTTTTCTTTTTTGGTACCACTGTGAAAATTAATATTACACTTCACTTTTGGGGATTGACATAGTACATACTCTCTCAAATTCTTCATGCTTTCCAGCTTTGAGTTATTGTTGATGAACTAGCCAACTATTCTGATAATTAATTTGCCATTTTTCAAGAAAAGAAGGTCCAACTTTAGCCGGTTCCTGCTGGATTTGCTGCTTTTCTTTGTAATTTATGATTATGATTAGTTTATTTTTGGATTTTGGACTGTAGGGTGGACAAAAGAATCAATCGGAAGATTTTTCAAATTTTGTTTTACATTTTATAGACCAAATAATTAATCATGTAAAAAACTGTCCTCCATGAAGTTAAATGTATGATTCAGCTCTATGACCAACCCCAGCAGATATCGTTTAGTCCCTGAAGATGGTTAAAAAACTAAAGCCTGACCTGACAATCTGATTCAAACCCCAGTCCACTATAAAAGGATGCTCCTTCATCTGTGAATAGATCGCAGCAGCTATAAACTGAATATGACCTGTTTTACAAAAGCTTGGCTAAACTCCACAGGCTACCATTCTTTAGAATACTGTCATGAGCAGCGGCTACCTGCTCACTGCTGGAGATGTGCCATTACTGCCAGTAACTTGTATGAAAAGCAACCAGTATCCAGTCACAATAGTTTTCCAATTAAACAGAGTGTAGTATCATGTGAAAGGCTGCGCGGCAGTCCGCAGATGCGACTGTTGATTCTAGGTTATGATAGGAGCTCTTTTTGTCCCTTTTATTCCCATCAGGAAGTGCCAAAAAAAAAAAAAAGTGAGATGCCAGGCAAGAAAGAGAGAATACTTGGATTATCTCTCTGTCTGATAACAACACACACACACACACACACACACACACACACAGAATCAAACACACACACTGCCTGCACAGAGCTCTGCCATGAGGATCTCTCATGTAGCTGGTCAGGCCATGGGCAGACAAGAGACACTGCCAAACAAACACACACACACACACACACACACACACACACACACACACACACACACACCTACATCTTACTTGTTTACATTTCAGAAAGCAGTTGCAGTAAATCAGAGGGGAAAATTATTCTACATATATCACGGCCTTCTCCTGTCAGCTGTCCAAACCGTTCCCGTCAGAGAAACCCAAACCCCCTCTTGCCATTACAGAGGTCCCTTCTCTATAAGGTTTCACCTCATTATCCTGCCTGGTGACAGGACACTCTGCCTGGATACCTGAAGCAGTTTGAGCGGGGTGTGTTTAGGGGAATTTAATCCAGTTTTGGCCTCAAAACCTTCATACGTGACGCGGGGGGAGGCTGCGGTGCTCTTGTATAATGTAATATCTGCAGACAGTAGCCAGACTTCTCTGGGAGCCCCCGCTGAGGCCGCTGTGGCCAGGAGCGGGAAGTGGTTAGGAGGGCAGGTAACACAAGACGCCCAGGGACAGGAATACTGAGAGCTGTTACGTAGCTACCAACACAGAGAGAAACAAGGCCAGGAATATGTTTCCCAACAGTTGGGACACCTGGAGGAAGCCGAGAAACAAGAGAGACAGAGACAGAGTGAGAGAGAGAGACATAAAAGAGGGGTTATGGAGCTTTGACCAGAATAGAGTCAGGGTTGGAGGAGAAGGAGAGAGCCGCTGCCATGGCAACTGCTCATGTTGGCATTTTGTGGATGCTCGCAGCTGAGTGCGAGGCGCGAGACAGAATGATAGGCTGGCAGATACTGTATCTGTGACATTTAGACGCGCTAGCCCTGCCACGGTATCCCTTACTGAACTAATGCCACATCAAGACCACGAGGATGGCAGCGGTCCAGCATTACCTCACCCGCCAAAGATGGTCCCTTGCCCCAAAGGGAATGTGGATGTGGATGCGTTTGTAAATTCCTATCAAACCTTTCCTACCAAGCTAATCTGGTAAACAGCTTTCTATCTTTTGTGGGTCGTAGCCACATTGCAGCAATGCAGTGCCATTTGTGTCGTACTTAAAACACTTCATGCCAGATATGATCAAAATTAAGAGAGCAGCAGGTTGAAGCATCTAATTGACACTCTGAGACTCAAGACAGGGCCCAGTTATGCCCTGAAGCAGTGTGCATTGCTCTTCAGAACACTTAGTCAGTAAAATCTCGACTAACTGTAAAATTAACCCATATACACACAGACGTTAACACTGGTCACCCTGGCAGATATTCGTCTCTATTAGTCGGTGGGATGCGTTAGTTAAAAGCACCGGACAGGAGCACCGCTGTGGCCGACTTATTGCTACTGAAGCCTCAGGCTTCGGCTGGACGTGTCACATGACAACCTATTATGAGATCCTGGTAAAATAAATGCCTCTGTGTGTGTGTGTGTGTGTGTGTGTGCGTCTGTGCGTATAGAGTATGTGAAGTAAAAGAACAAAATAATGCAAGAGTTCTGCATTTAGCTATTAAAGCAGTTTCTGAGGCTTCCTCAATTCGGCTCATGCACGTAGTTAATCTATGTAGTGGTTTTCATACCATGAACATATCTGCTGTGTTTTCAAAACGCACGGCGCACGGCTAAACTGTTATCTTGTCAGACATCAAGTACAGTGCGTCACGACTCCCTGGGGGTTTGCACTTCTGGCTCGACATGTAGGCCACAGCACCTGTTTATATCCGCCGCACAGCTCTTATTCAAGTTGGAATCATCTTGCACATTTGCATTCTTGAAAACCACGTACATATATTTTCCATGTTTCACTTTCCTGCTTAAGTGCACATTTGAAAAAAAAAGTATTTAGGATAAAATGGTTTGCATGTATCACAACTGTTTCATAAAACAACTCATACACATTTGTGACACCATTGTTAATCTATATCAAAAGTCACCGCACAAAATCCTCTTCAAGGTTCTAAGTCAGTCTTGCTGTTGGCCAATACGCACCCACAGTCGGCCACATTAGAGACTTTTACCTTCTGATCATTCTCCTGCAATATGGACACCACAAACACAGTGGAGGATTAAAGCAAAAACCTGTGCAGTTTTATTGCTAAAACTAGCACAACCTGCAGTGAATGTAGTACTCTAGGCCACCCAGATGGGAAACAATATTCAAGACTCTGCTTGGACCCCCAGGCTGCTAGCTTTGGCTTTATAAGTTGCTCATTGCTAGAATATCTATTGTCTGTTGTTGTAGTCTGGTTAGCTGGGTACTTGTATGTTTATAACTAACACCTGAATGAGCCTCATAGTAAAACTAAGGACAGGTCAACCCTTTATTGTGACAAGTTCTGAATCACAGAGGGGATTTTGAGGGGGTTTTGATTCTCAGTTTTTAGTCTATTGCCCCGTTCCTCCTCTCCAGCCCTGCATCGTGTCTCCTCTGGCACCTTCTCGCTTATTCTTCCTCCCTTCTCAAGAAAACCCTATCTCTGCTGCCCTCTCACCTCATCACTCCTCATCTCCTCCTTTCATCCCTCCTCCTGTTCTTTCTCTCCTGTCCTCCCCACTGTGACCTCCTCGGTGCATTCCCGGCACGCACCTGACCACTGTATGGTGCACGGAGGGCAAGGCTGTCTGTGGCCTGTATTAAATAACGTTCATAAAGAGGAACTTTTCATTCAATGTCCTTCACTTTTCCCAATGAAACCCCGGCTGGCACAAATCTTAAATACAACATGTTTTCCATGACAGGCAAAATGATTAACTTGTTCTGGGCTGCAGCCCAGAGCAACAAACACAAAGTGTGGAGTTTTAAGTGCATGTTATTCAACAAAGAACGGGCCAGGAGGATGACACATTCTTATGCCTTAAAAGTTGAGGGCAACAGTTGTCTTAAGATTAGGTCCGCAGGCACATGAAAAAATTGAAGCTGTCGATGTTTTATTTTCTGATCTGGCTCTGTACTGATCAATAAAACCAGGGCTCACAAGATTAGCTGAGGATCCTCCTAGATGAAAGATACACAATCTGAACACCATCCAATATATCTAACCCTTCCCCCAGCCGATTCCAGCAAGCTCTCAGAGGAGGTCTCATGAGGACACGTGAAAGAGAGACAGACTTTTTCCCTCGGGACTACATATCCTCAACCCTAGAAAAGTCCGTGTTCATACACACAAGCACAGTTCCTGCCTCGCGCTGTATTTCGCGGCAAAAATGTAGAAAATATAGCGTACACCTAAACGTATAAAAACATTTTTCGGTATTGTTTCGAAACTCTACCGGAAGCGAGATGCACTTTAGCCACCTCAAAGTCGTCTTGCTGCCGGTAACGTTTCACAGCTGATGGTCATCTTCTAGTTGTACTACATACACTACAACAAAAGACCCAAACTATCACTTTAGTCTGGACTGAAGGGGTAGACAGACAGACAAACAGACCAACCAACCCTCTGACATGACTGACGTAACCATCCCTACAGCCCTGCAGCTAGCATGGCCAAAACTGTCCACTGACAGCATAATGTATTTTCCCGTTTTCCCATCAGTGGCACTCTTGCCGACAAAACGCTCCAACAGCATTGATTACCAAATTTAGCAGCAGTGCTATCTTTACCCACTGTTGTGTAACACGTTTTTACCCAAGACCTCGGCTAGTTCAGCCAAAACATGTCTGTCCCACAGGCCTTGTTCCTTTGTGTGAACTGTACCATACGCGACAAATGTATGTGCAGTGTTGTTTTACCCTATTACATAATGGCCTCGCATTGTCCAAACACCCTTCACCTACTGTTACCTTGCTTATTGTTGAGTGCTGACCAAACATCAGCTCCCTGCTTTGAAAAAACAGAGCTTCTTTTTGGGAAAATGTCGTGTGGGGGGGGGCCCTGCTCGCCTCGTACGCAAACACCTACACAATGGAAAGGCACAATGGGACTTGAAAAGCCAACTCGTTGACACCTTTCCACACCAGGGAGCAGCCAAACGCAGACGCACACACACACACAGTGCGTATGGGGAGAAGGTCGGGAAAGTTCAAGAGCCCTTTGCCTCACATATATCCTGTATGACAGCGTTTCATCACAGAGGCCAACTCTGCCAGGAAGTGGGGTCGTACATTTGTGAGGTTCTCACAGCTAAATGCTGTAGAAATGGGGCAGAATATTTCCTGGCTCTGCTATGACACCGTGACACAAAGCAGCTGCATTGCATCAGTGGATCTCTATTATGTGGAAATTTTCGGTGTGTGTGTGCGCAGACCTCACCAACCTGTTTGTGACTGTGACGTGATAACGGCCCTGTAAAAACAATGAGTCGCCATCGCAGTTTTTCGGTGTTACACTCAATCACTGAATCGCTGAGCGATTCCGAAAATCCGAGGACCGAACGGTGATTAAATCTGAAACGTGCCAACTGCCCATTATGTCCAACATGCAGTCAGTACACTAAGAGGTAGAAGTGTAGGTATGCAGGGAGATCTGTGTACGAATGTCCTCAAAAATGAAATCATGAATACCCTTATCTGATGTAGATTATTTGTGCCAACTCCACCTTCATCCTGTGAGAAAAACAAAACAAAACAAAAAGCAGATGTCCAGTACTTTTCCTTCTCAGAATGCCACGGGGTAAAGAGTGTTGAGAAGTGCGCTGGTCACAATCGGAGCGTGACACGAACAATACGTTTCATCATCCAGCCCGGACAATATCACAGTGTGTGCTTTGTGCTTGAATTTTGTGACAGTAGGACATCAGAACACAATGTGCCGGTGGCTATCTCCACTCATATGAATCACCGAGCAAGGCGACGGGTGGGGACTGACGCACTGATAGAAGTGGTCCAGGTAGCGCAAACAGTATAAAGGTATCTCATTCACGTACAGATGCATAAATATAGATGGCTGGTTTGGATAGTGCTTTTCCACGTTCCTCGCTTTATGAAATACACCCGCTACTCGTTTCATAGACTGTCATTTCTTCTAGTTAGTCGGGTGAATCTGTTGGTGCTGTGGTTTTCATGTGATGCTTTTCCTAGTTAAACTCTGGTTTGAAAAATTACACACACACTGACACATACTGGAGCTCGCTACGCCGTGCCACTTCTGCCGAACTGATCACTCAGCCTCAATAAATCAATCACTTTTCTTTGTTGTGTCCCCAGAGGGCAAAAAGCTGTGCAGCTGTGACACACTTAAAACACAAGATGAAAACTCAGAGCACAGTGTACAATTAACTAGTTCAACAACTTGTTTTAAAAATCTAAAGCATGATGAAAATGTATATTCAATAAACATTAATCAACATAATATTTTATCTAGTCAAAGTGTAGCCGATACACCGATTCTGCGACACACCAGGACAATCTCATACAGTATTTGCATACCAAGAAAGGAATAACTTGAGTGTCACAATGTGCCGAATTTATGAGAGGGAACAAATAATTTTGCATTTGTCCCAGACAACATTTCACAATTTTTATAAAGTCTCCTCAGACTCAACAACCTACAAAATCCATAATATGTGAAGGGAGTCTGGAGATTTGCTAACTGAGGACAGAGATCCTATCTCAGTGAGGATAATGAGAGTGTTACAGGAATAAAAACACCAGGTGTGAACGCAAAGGCAAGAATAGATGGTTTTTTTATCCAGAAAACTTATACAGACACAGATCCTTTATCAAAACTAGGTGTTAATAGGGTTTTAATAGGGTCAATACTTTTGGCTAATGGGACCCTAAACCTACTGCTGCTTAACACGTTTCTGCAAACTTATGTTGATCTAATATCTACTTCATCTGTTAATTCGTCCTTGAGCAAGGCACTAAACCCCTGGTGTATGTGTATAATTTTAAAAATAGAAATCACTTTTTCCAGGCATTTCTGCCATTATTGGACATGTAAGCAAAATCGAAAGAGCGATGCTGTGCTCATATGCTATGGCATTTTTACCAGGACGGCGTTAATATGCCCCTCTGAAGCCAACTTTGACCGCTGAGATCTGAAATACCCAAATCCGAAGCAGCTTTGTGTAATGAAAGACCGCAGCACTGCTGAAGCACCCAAATATGTATCTTGCTTCAGTTTATCACCTCATGAAATGTTATATAAAGTCATAGAATTCATGAATATCATATATAATATAATTCAACATCCAATCCTATATATCATATCATTGTATCATATAGGAAATTGAGGCAAGGCTGTTAAGAGATTTCTTTTGTGCTTTTGGAGTTGTTGTTTATTTCACTTGCGTCTCGACACTGATGTGGCTTGTTTCATGAATGAAGTTCAAAATATGCAAGATAGACATTTTTTGGCTTTGACTTATCTGTATGTAAACAGCATTAGGAGAGTTAGATGTGTGAGCTGAAGGAAGGTGAAACAGGTCCACCTGTGTGTAATGCAGGTATTTACGTATCATATCATTGTGTCAGCATGTGCATGTTTGTGCAGTGTGTGGGCACAGACAATAGGCCTTTGTCTCCCTGCATCCTATTTTTCTCTTGTGGGCTGACGAAGGCATTCATACACACCAACACACACACACCTCATCTACGCACAGTTCCTCCTGGCTTCCATCAAGTTACAACAGTTTAGAGACAGCAAAACAGGAACAATCTGATCTTCTCTTCCTGCCTCACACTTCCTGCCCTCCCCCTCCTCCTCCGCTGACAATAGCGAGAGAGAAAGAAGCAAACAGATGAATGAAAAAGAGAAAAAAAATGGCTTGGGGGGGGGGGACATAAAAATGAATAAGACAGAAAGAGGGTGAGAGGAGAGGGGGTACGGCTGTGGATGAGTGTGTGTTTCTGTGAACAGGAGGTGGTCTGCAGCGAGGATGTGGCCTGAGGTTTATGGGAAAACTGTTCTGATTGTGTGGCGTGCAGGTGTCGACTGCATACCCCCAAACTACGAGCACGAAGCATTTACGAGCAGTGGTGGGCAAGTTATTTGCAACATGCAACCTGACTGTCAAACAGCATTTTGCTTGAAATGCTCATCCACAGTTGCCAACTGCGACTGTTTGCCATTTGGTGCAGAGCGTGTTGTGTCGAGTGGCTTTTTAAAAGCTTAAAAACAGATTCCTGCTGCATACAAAATATTATTAGTTACTATTGAATATTATATTACTTATTATTGAATTAGACTGAACTGCGGAACAGCTGAACAATGGGAGAGACTCACTATAACCCCTCTTAAAGGTAGCTGCAGATTCAAGTGATAATTCTCTGTGTTCACAGTGCCTCTCTGTGAGAGTGAGGCACAGGTTCAGGACTCTCACACACAGAGTTTAAAATCCTGCAACTCTCCTCCAGTTTGTTAGAACTGAAGAAGCCTCTCGGACGAGAGATTCAAGAAACTGAAACAAGTCCAGTTGCCGATGATACAGCACTTAGAAAAACAAAGGCGTAGTTGTTGTTTGACATTCGAATGCAGAAACGTTACATTAAAACTGCTAATTTGCACAACTTAAAAGCTGGATTCAATGAATTCATGATTTATGCTATTAATCCTGTCACCCAACTAAACAATTAATTCTTCAGTTTAGAGCACATAAATCGCCCTTTCAGATTAGTATCGAGCATGTTTTTTTTTTTTTTTAATCTCAACAAAAACAATATAGCAATCGAGCGTTCTTACAACTGTTGAGTCTATTACTTTTTTCGGAAACTTCTTTTGTTTTTAGTTGAATGAGCTGGGAAGAAAAACACAAACACGCTGGCTGTGTTTACAGTAATGAGAAACCATATTACCCAAAGCCAACAGAATGAGTCTGTTGTCTGTTTTGACACGTTTCATGGACGTCGTTGAGACATAAAATATATATCAGGTGGTCTGTGGCAGAAAATGTCTGTTAGTGACAAAACTTTATTGTTGTTTTTTTTTTAGGTTCTTTCATGGGATTTGCTGATAACAGCAAGAAGATTAAATGATATTCTCATCCTTCAGTGAACTTTTAAGCCTAAAATACTCGAAAATTGATTTCAATGTCGATCTTTAGCCAGGTTGATTGGATGAATGCGGGCCAGAAAAAAAAGTAGCAAAATGTTTTGCATGTGGATGAATGGCAGACTGTTTACTTTACGAGTCCCTGCAGCCAGTTCTACTTAAACTTAGTGACGAGTTGGAAACATTTAAAGCTGATCGCAGAATTTAGAAACGACCTCGTTTGCCCTTACAGAGAAAGGTCATAATGCACGTTATGGGGCTGGTTTACCAGACACACACACTCACACATTTCCCAAACTCTGTATTACACACTCACACTCACACACACGCGCTCACACACAAACACACAAACCCAGAGCACCTGATGAGCTGTGGTTCAGAAGGAGGAAGTGAAAACACAGTCCATCTGCTTTGACAGGAAGTCAACAGAAGCCACATACAGGCATGCTGACGTCAATCAGAGCCACAGGAACACCTCCCCACAGCACACACACTCACACACACTCACACACACACTCGCATTACTCACAGTGATGCACACATGCCACGATAAACACTCATTCGAATCATGCACCTTAGCAGTCCACATTTACAAAACTGCAGACTTTAAATTCAATCACACAATGAGCACTGCATTACACACACGTCAGGGATTTCATAGACCCCTACACTCACCACACACTCACACAGACACACACGCACCTCAGAATAAACATAGATTATCAAAAGAGCGTGTTTCTTCTTTTTCAACAAACATGAACTCGTGCATGAGATCAGATTTAACGCCCACGTTCAGTTAAGCATGTACTTTTCTGACTGAATGTGCTAGAAGAAAAATATCTGCTTGTTTTTTTTAATGAAAAGGAAAACCTTTACTATCGTTGTGGAACTGACTGACGCTCATTTTCGGTCCTACTTTGATGTCATATCTGACCCGAGTTGGTTTTTCATGTAAAGTGTGTTGGTTACTTGATGGTTAACTACGCTCACTGTTCTCAGTTTCGTTGTTGCTCATCGCTGTCTCTCTTTACACAACAATACATGTCACTTCTTTCAATGCTCTGTCTCGAGTTGTGGGAAAATCTTCTACTGACATGAACTTAAAGGTCTGATAGGACTGGAGTAATGTTTTTATTAGTACAGATGTCTGAAAATAAGATGAGATGCAGATTTTTTTGCAGAGGGCACAAAATACACCTTTTTAATGGTCCAGCAAATAAATCTTGCAAAGTTACTACAGTGTTCCGTTTTCACTCCTGTCCATTTGTTTGTTGGATTGTCAGCAGGATTACATGAAAAACCATCAACAGATTTCCACAAAACTTGGATGGAGGATGGGTTCTAGCCCAGAATAGACACCGATAATTTTTGGGGTGGATCTGAATAAAAGGGACGGATCCAGGAACTTTTTCCTCACTTACTGTAACATTGTTAGATTAGGTGTTTTTCAATTGTTCAGTTGTTCATTTCTCAGTGTATAACTCATAGATCTTGATGACAAAATTAGGGGTATTCATCTATGATTGGTATCATGACTGAGTGAGTACAAAATGCCATGCTAGGCATTTAATCACGATTACTCACAATACCATTGCGGTTCTTGAATAAAAACACATATTTGTAAAAAAAAAAGTGAGTGATCAGTGAGACACACTGAGCCTTTGGATGGACAGCAGAGAAGTGCATTCAGAAGTAAGAGTGATGTTAAATTATATTCTTTCACACCATGAATAGTTACAATAAACCTGACATAATTTAAGGTGACCACATCCAGGTGAAGGAGAACAATAGGAGCTGTATCAGCAAGCTCTCAGTCATCCAGGACGTCAGGATTTGATAGTCTGTGTGTGTATCGCTTTAAATTAACACTATAAAATGTACACATTCCACTCAACTCTCTGCCCCTGCGAGAAAAAGATAATGAAATACATGTGAAATAAATAAAGATGAAGAATAAAAACTTTCAAAGTAAAGGGGCAGTGGAAATATCAACGTTGACAGATTATCACCTTTTGAAACTGCTGCATATTTAGACATTCAGCAGTTACAAAGCAACATTATCATCATTACACAATCATCATTGTTCTGAGTTGTGTTTCTGGACACCTGTCAAAATCAGTCCATTACAGGCTTTGGATTGACTGCCTTTTTTTTTTTGTTTTTTTTGTTTTTGTGTTTTTAAATCAGGCTATGGTAAAAATGTGCGTGGCCTGATCTTTTCCACACAAGTTCAGTATAAGCATATGCTGCTATATGGGAAAAGACAATAAAAAAAGGAGATCTTTGAACAATCTAGTAATTGTCGAAAAGTTCACCGTGACTATCAAATAGCTTAAGAACCGATTCCTGCTGTATAGAAAGTAATGTTCCTGTGAGAGCTGTGAGACTGAACCACAACAGCGACACAAAGAGCTGAAACTCACGACGAACCCTCGTAAAGGAAGCTCAGGTGATACTGCAGGTTCATTAGGAACAGTGCTCCTCTGTGACGATGTGTTCACAGTGTCATTTAACATACTGTTCAAGTGGATGATAGAATATGTGAAATGTCCTGTTTTTTTTTTGAATTAGCATCACTGGTTCATGTGAAAGAGAGAGCCAATTTATTCTGACAAACATTACACAGATACACACACACACACACACACACACACACACACACACACACACACACACCTTGCTGTACGTTTGAGGATCTTTATTGTCATAAGGAATTCAATAGCTCATAACCATCACAGCTAAATGTCTAACCCCAACCCTCACCAACCTCTGGAGGTGCACTTCCTCTCATTTTACTAAGACCTATCTCAGTTATAATCAAAAACAAGAGCCTTCACCTTCAAAATGCAGAAATGCTCTCACAATGATCATTTAAAAAAGTAAATAGGACCTCACAAACAAAGTATTAGCGATAGTGAAATAGCATTTGTAAGTTGACATTCACGTGTATAGAGCTCACAAAGTCATCTGTGCTTTCATACACACACTCACACACTGTATATGGGTATATGCAAACACACACACTGACACACGGCCGCTTATAATCAAATGCGATGAAAGACAAGAAGAGGAGGTTTGTCGTTAACCTTGAGTGAGTTGCTTTAATAGACCACACTGTGTGTGAGTGCTTGTCTGAAGTACCAGTTCACTTGTGTTTGGACACAGTTAATGACTTTGATGACAAAACAGTCGAGACTACAGCGCTGGAGCTGTGGACAGATGGCGAAAAAAAGTGAAAGTCGTCACGTACGCAAGTTCATGAGCAGAGGACGAAGGAGGGAGGCAGGGAGGAGAGAATAATGAGAACAAGGAGAAATGATGGCAGGGAAAAGTTCAAACCAGATAAAGCAGGTAAAAAAAAAAAAAAAAAAGACGTGTTCTTTGCGCAGCTTTACAGAAGTCAGACACACAGCAGGACATTTATCGGAGCTTCTTACCTGGGAGACAGACTTTGGTGATCGGAGGCTGAGTCGTTGCTGCAGGAGACCTCCTGAAAGACGGGAAGAAAAGAGAGAAAAAAGAAAAGTGTTGAAAATAAACAAATATCCTCAATAAAGTATACACTGCACGTAGTAATCCTTGGAAGGACTGGCTCCGCAAAATAAGCAACAACATTCTCTGACAGCAGGGTGAGGGAGTTAATAGGTCAGACATTTGTGCTGAAGTTTGTACAGTGCAGTCAATATAAGAACACAACCAGCAGCTAGTTAGCTGAGTGTAGCATAAAGACTGGAAATCGGTGCGAGCAGATAGTGTAGCTCCTTCTACTGACAGCCCGTACTAACATATGACAGACTGCTGAATCCAGCAAGGGCACAAATTGTGTGTTTTTTCTTTCATTTACTTCGGTTTATGTACGGATCATTGACTGTAAAGATGGGAAAACGCATAAATGCAGCACAAACGCAAAATGTCTCGGACACGCGCACCTCCATCATGTGCCGGTGACTTCAACAGGAGCAGAATCATGCGGTGGAGCGGCTGTATCGACTTCCCGCTCAAACACTTACTTACTTACCAACTCGGTCGCAAGCTGCCAATCATGACAGCACATTGTCAGCATCAAATCTCACATTAAAACCAAACTTATCAGAAAGAAAGAACAACCTAAATGACAGTAACCATCTTTCTGAAAAATGTTCACTGACTGTTAAGGGGATACGACCTATACTGCAGCCAGCCACCAGGGGGCACATTGACGTGTTTCGGACACATTTTCGGGGAGCTGTCATACTGTCGTACGGATAAAGTAGAAAAGCTTTGACGTGTTAGTTTGTGAGCTTTGGTTTGTGCTTTTACGGGACTTTGCTAGTTCAGTCACGCACATATGTTCTTTCATCGTCATATGTTCCATATCCAGTCCACTACAGTAGGCAGTTGTTATACATACTTTGATTCTTCCTTTAGCAGTGACACTTCTCACACCCCCCTGCACCTCTTCTCGCAACCACACACAAAACTCACAAAATGTTGCTTCCTTCAGCCTCAAACGTGTGGCATTCTTATAATAAGAGGCTTAAGACCTCAATGTTGGTGCCCTGGCTTACAGAGTGACTCGTCACAATAACTGAAGTTGAAAAGGTGGCACCTTGTGCAGGGTCTGTTTGTGTGAGAGACTAACAGCTGGAGAGTGGGCAGCTGGCTGTGTATTGGTACATTTCCTTTTAGTGGGGACTCTTCGATCATCTGCCCCATCTGGTGTGCGCAGTAAGTTCAATAAGTGTGTGCATTAAGTCGCTGGTCCATCCCTGTGTGCCTGTGTGTGGGTGTCAAAAGCTGAATGTAGGTCAGAGAGGATTCAGGTATTCGATACAGCAAACTGAGTGTTAATGTAGCCCGAAAAGGAGGAGAGAGCTCGGAGCATCTTTAGAGACTGCCTCACACACACACACACACACACACACACACACACACACCATAACAGCCTTCGCATAAAGAATAGAGGGAAAGGTGCCCTATATAAGGAGTTTATCTGCAGTCTCACCTCCACTGGTATGTGATGCTGCTGCAGCTTTTACAATTGTGTTTCCATACTGATAAATTTGTGATAGACCAATATCAGCTGGACTCTAAAGACGCCACTTTTGGCTTTAGGAAACTGGAACGGGCACTTTCTATGATTTTGTGACTATCTTTACACTTTACGGTGAATAAGTGAACTGGAATAAACAGCAGATTCATTACCAATGATCATCATCGTCGCAGCCTTAGATTAGACTTGCAGGTAAAACTATAGATCGTACTGACAGAGATTAAACAACTCTGACTTACTTACTATGTCTGTAATTTGGAAAAATAAAACTTCACTTTTTCAAACGTTTTTAAATGTTATTTAACATTATTCAACATATTTAACGCAAAACATGGAAAAAAAATGGAAAACAAAAAGTGAAAAAATAATAATTTCTGCCCTGCATTTTTTGCTTCTGCTTGCCAGTCGATTTTATCTGTTGGATGTAAAATCTCTTATCTCTTCATCTTTTGCTCCTTTGAGACATTTGTGTAAAACGTTGTCATAATTATCATATAAATTGATGGGTAATGGCCAAAGATGTGTTTTGTGAGGCAGAAGTGATGTTGAATTTGTCCACCACAATCTAATCAGGTCATCCTTGAGTCCAAGTGGACGTTTGGGCCAAATCTTAAGACATTCCCTCAAAACCTTGATAAATTGCATTCACAAGAATGAGATGGACAAACCTGAAAACATGATTGTTCCGGCCACAGCCATCAATGCCGCTGAAGCACAAAAATTCATTGCATGACCTGCTTCACAACTAGTCTACCATCCATTAAACGGTCATGTTACATGTGCAGCCACATGATATGCTGACTACTGAACACAATATGGCTTTAGTCATTCAGCACATGAACCTTTTAATGTGAGCTGCTATCACTGCACTTCAGGAATACAATGAAAGCTACATTTTCTTTTGCAGTTACAGTATATGAAGAGCAAACCATGTCCTCATATCATACTTTCTCTGAGATGGGATGTGTTTGTGTCACGTAGAGCTTTTCATTTATTTCCATTCAACTCCATTATGTGTGAGTCACAAATATGGTACAGTGGCCGCCGAGGCAGCGCAGAGAAAAATGCCGTGGGTACGACAAATACTTCACATGCACACCAGTGAGACGTTCCATCCGTGTGAGCGAGCTTGTTTTTGTGTTTGCGCCTCACCACAACAGAGCAAGTTCCTTATAGAGCATTTTAACTGACTGACACACAGTCAGCTGGAAACTATTTATTTTTTAATTTCTCAAGAGATAAATGATTTAATGACGGTTCTAAATTTACATCACACTTTTATTTTGGCGTGCCTGTGACATTAAGTCACGGTGTTTAAATGTGCATGTGCTGTGTTTGTTTTCTGGACCACTAAACTCGCTCCAGTGTGAGCGGAGGAGACAGCTGTGGTGTCAGACGTCACCCCTCGGTCTGTTTACAGCTCAATATTTCTACCTTGTGGCGAAATAGTGGAATTGCAGGCTGGGTGCAGAAGAAAAACTGCCTTTCTGTCTTTGACTTTTGCGTGCAAGCTGTGAAGAGACTCAATTATTTTGGAGAAGCAGAGGGGTTTGATGTCTCAACAGCTTCACTGCATGACATGCAAACTGTCAAAGATTCACTTTCTAATGCATTTTGCACTCCTCCACAAGGGAATCTAACAAAACACTCAGTGGACTTCAACGTGACTGAACAATCAAGTGGTGGCTTAGGAAAACTGCATGTTTCATTATCAACTGGCTCCTCAAATTAAGAATCTGATGGAAGAATTTTACAGATGTTGTCAGAGCCGAAGCAGGGGTTTTATTTATATACATGTTATTTACTTAAGTTGAGCAGAAAAGACCTTGGTTCTTAGAATCCTACTGTAACGTACGTAACGATCCATACATATCACATCAACAAAACCAGACAGCATCACACCTGCAATTTTCCCTCATAAAACGTCAGCACAGACAAGGGTTTAATCAGAAAGAGCCATGGACGAAAATAACATGATCAAACATTTGGAAGACAAGATCATGGTGATGGTTGAGGGGATTAAGGCCAGGCGACATGTATTATTCTCTGGATTAAACGGTTGGTTGACAAACACAGCCAGACACACAGCTCGGGAGCGTGCCACCGGTGCAGCGAACGAGGTGGGGCAAAGAGACAGAACTGTAGTTGATATTAAAAACAAAAGAGCGGACGAAGGCCAAAAAAATAAATAAACACAAAAAATAATCAGGGGTCAAGGATGCTTCAAAATTCAATATGAAAAGATTAAATGCAGTGATGTGTCCTGAATTAGTAACTGTGTGTCTGCTGATCACACTTTTCATAAGGCTCATGCAAAGTTTACCACAGGTTTTGCATGTGCGTCACAAATTGCAACACGCCCACAGAACCAGCAGGAACACTGGTAAAGTCAAGTGGAGACTTTGCATAGAGGCAAGATCATTTCCAAGTCAAAGTAAATTTGAATACAACAATAAATACATAAAATACCTATAGGCTTATTCTAGTTCTAGATAAGTCAAACCTATGATCAAACATGAAGCTGATAAGTCAGTTTTAGACATTAGACTGTGAAAAAGCCCTATGCCGCAGATTAATATAATTAATTATTAATTAATTAAATAGAACTACAGTAATGTGAAACTTGCATTACTGTGAATTAAGGAAATACAATAAAAGAACTAAAAAATGCATAAGAAAGTGATGAAAAGTCAACATTATTAACAGAAAGTCATAAAGATAATGCAGGTCAACAGAATGGAAATGGCCCATCAGGAGCACGGCGGGAGATGTCAGAGAGGTCGCTGAAGTAACTATTTGAGAAAAAAGCAAAGTAAATTTGCATGTCTTGATTGACAAACACTTACTTGCTGGAGGCACACTGGACATTGGTCAGTACTGTGAAGTTATTCCTCACACTTCGAAGGCTTGCCAGAACCTGAAAAGGCAGAGGAGACAACCGTAAGGATTCTTTGTCCAACATTTATTCAAAATCCTTTCTCTCAACAGCGTCTGCTTGGTCATAGCACAGATATAAATGTAAAACGATGCACTAATACATGACATGTTTGTCCAAACGCTGTTAGTAAAAGACCCCGTGGCTTATTAAGAATTTGTGTTAATAGAAGACTTGCGTTGGGACACATAAAGTGAGATATTTACCTGAGCAAAAGGCGTAACGATCAGGTCATCACCATGTCTGCAAACAGAGAGAGAGAGGGAGAGAGAGAGAGAGGTGGTTAGAAAACATCCTCAAATACAAACCAAAGATCAGGTTTTACTGTTGCTTAAAGCCTATATCCTGAGCACTTCCTGAAGTGCAAAGACGGGAACATGTAAGAACAATAAGCAGTGACCACCATGACCCAGCCGGCCTCATTACTATAATTAACTGAAAGAGCCGGGAGCCAGAGAGGAAGAGGAGTATGGGAGGATGGTAATGGGTCAGCGATGGGAGTCTTCTGTTCTGGATGTAACCTTGGAAGGCACTCAGCTCTAACACTGAATTGTTTTTGTCATCTGAGATGGAGCAAATTACTGATCGACCCCTCTGTGGGTTTCAAATCATTGTCATGTTATGCAACATCTGGACTCACGTACTCCTCATACCCGCCCCCAACCTACAGAGCACCTATCATCACATCGTCCACTGGGGGGCAGAGCTGTAGAGCAGCAGCCTGCTGCGCGTCCAGTGAACTGCAGTCTGAGCTTTAAAACAGACGCAACTATGAGTAGAAACCACATGAATTACTGGCTTGCATCTAAGCTTAATTCAACCTGGATCAATTTAATTAAGGCAGGTGATAATAAAGTTTGTCTGCAACCTGTCACCTTTAACTTTATTGTCCGCCATGTAAAAAAGCTGCCTCACAGTTAGATGAAACACAGAACACGCAGGCTTGAAATTAAATCAGCATCATATTCAGAAATTATGAGCGACAGCATGACATAAAACAAAGTAAGTGGATTTTGAACTGTGTAATATTGTGTTCCTGTGTTACAAAATGGGTTGAAATGAATGATTCCAAGGAAAAATAACAAAATCCAGATAAGGTTAATCAGGCTTCTGTTTAACATATGTGAAGAGGTCTTATGATACAATGCACAACAGTGGAAAATAGACTGTATCATTTTGATATTTGCCTAATATCATAATAGGTAGTGATGTAAGAACTTTCTTATTAATATTGTATACACTCCCAGTTTTAAAGACTACTACAGATCTGCCCAATTTTTGCCCCATGGGTTAAACACAGACCTCTACTCATCTTGTTCTTCCCCTCAGACCATTTTGTTGGAAGGCTAATTAGCCCATTCATTAGTTATGTCTGAGCACAAAAATATTCTTATTTCAGTTTTAACTCCGGCTTTTTAAGCAAAGGGGACTTACGAGAATCAAACTGATAACCTTCTCCTCAGATTAAAAAGGTGCATTGTTTTCTGCTTTCTCCAAAATAAATGCACAGTCATTAAAAAAAAGCATCATTTTAACACATTTAAATTTGGTAGACATCCCTTTTTTTCAAATCTGGCCCTCCTAAAAAGGAAGCTGACTGATTCAACAAACAGATTCAGAGCTTAAAGTAATTTCCAGACTGTACAGGTCAACAAGCTCCACCTATATGAAACAAAAAATGGGACTGGGAAACTAACAGCTGTATTTTCAGAAGACGTCTGGAAGGAATATTGTGAATTTCAGTGGAGGATATCGAGCTCAGTTGCATTTTTTATTACACCTGCTCAGCAATCTCATCACTCAGGCAGCTCCAGCTGCTGGAGGAATTATGGCTCCCAGGAAGCCGACCACAACTACTTGTTTTGGGCCTGTCCAAAAGTAAAAGCCTTCTGATGTAGGATTTATAATAAATGAGTTCCTATATTTGGGACAAAAATCATATTTAAGTGGGATGAACTCCTCTTAACATCTACAAGATGAAGAAAGGAATTACAAGGAAATGCCAGATGCCCCATCCATAGAGTACTGGTACTATATCATTTATGAAATCTTCGTAATGGAAGGAATTACCTTTTCAATGAGGCTCCAGGAACCCAAATTTGAGAAAATTTAGAAAAATGTGGAAAAGGCATATTTCCCCAAAATGCCCGTCTTTTGTTAAACAATGTTTTTTTTTAACTCTTTATAACTTGAAATATTTTATTCCTTTTCTCAATCTCACCCCACGTTCTGTCTGTTTTGTTTTGATCAAAACAAACTGAGAGGACCTATCCAAAGATGATTATGTAACTGATGACATGACTCAAAATGAGGGAAAAACAACTGTGCTGACTGTGCTGTGAAACACACAGTGTCAGAGACTGTCCCTGGGTCAGTGTGTTCTGTAAAACACTGTCATGACTTCCCTGTTACAGTAATGTGAATACGACTACTCCGCAAGTCCATACCATGTATTACACTATTAATTCTTCAGTAATTAACAATTCTTATTCCTCTTTACTGGAATGCTTTTGATGAAATGCTTGAGACTAAATTGCCTGATGTTAATGGTGTTTTCATTACGCGCGGGTGCCTTCAGTATACACAGCCCTCACTATGCCTCTCTGCAGTGAGGCTGCCCGACCGAACTGTCGAGGTTGTCTGAGCTGTCTGCAGCTTTAGAGGAAAACCTGCAGACACTACTGGGAGCTGAAGCACTGCCAACTCCTATCTATAATCTGATTGATATGATCTTATTCAGTAAAGTTAACATTTTGCTTGTTTATTTTAAAGTTGAAAATGATAGTTGGAATGATGTGTACCTGGTTAATTAATACTGTGTACAAATATTTGTTATAAACCTTTACAGTTGCTTAATAAATGGTTTCTACAGCATTGAAACTTTGTGGTGACATAAACATTAACTAAAGATTAATTAGCTATAGATGTATAAATGTTTGTTAATGATGGTTATTCCAGTTTTCTAGTAGTTACTATCATTTCGAACAGCACAGTCATGAATTTCATCCTTATTTGTTATCAGATAGATTTATTGGAATGTATGTATACTGTACACATACAGTATGTATACAGGGAATACACATAGATATGTGTACATACAGTTCAATCATGCCTGCCGCCCTCTACTGTATATCTCTGGGGTGCGTGCGTGCCGTGTGTATTTGCGTGTGTTTTATATTTACAGTTCGGAGGCGATGGAGGAGTTTCGTGACATGGACTTGGGCGACAGATCATAGTCGCTGTCAGAACGGTAGAGGAAGGACTCGCGACGCTGGTTATGTCCGGGGAAGTTAGTGTGGAGGACCAGCCCAGAGCCGGGGGAGGCCTGGGGGTCCAGGGGGCTGCAGCTGGCAGACGGGCCATTCTCCACATCGAAACTGAAAAACAGATAAACACACAGGTTTTAGGATGTTAGTTAGTTTTATACAGGACTAATGGAGCAGAGAAATAAAACGTTTCCCCCAGTATGAGAGGACTAGATCTGGTTCAAAGCTGTCGTCTGTAGGTTTTCTGGTAGCGTTAGACGTGAACATCGTTAACATTTTGGACTGGAGCTTCTGAGCTAGATGATATATACTAAATCATAATAAATTCAGAGTTGAAGCAGACTTCATGAATGTTTTTTGTTATAGTCTAAGCAGCTCAGGATTGATCTGAAAGAGCACATCACTGATTGGAACAAGTCAGTCAAGTCACATGGAGCCTATTCAAAGCAGTTACAGGGCCCAACATCAACTGAACAGACAACTGTTTGTAAGTATAAAGTGCATGGAACAGTTGTGTCACTGCCAAGACCAGGAAGAAAACACTAACTATCACCTGCTGCCGAGGGAAAACTGGTCAGAGTCAACCAAAAAACACCAAAAATCCAGTCTGCAGTGAATTAGAAGCTGCTGGGAGACAGGCGACAGGGTCCACAGTCAAGTGTGTTTTTGCATCAACATGAGCTGAGAGGCTGCCGTGCAAGAAAGAAGCCCTCCAGACGCGGCATCTTAAAGCTTGACTGAAGTTTTCTGCCCATCATATGGACAAAGAAAAAACCTTCTGGAGGAAAGCCCTGTGGTCAGATTAAGCAAAAAAAAAGTAGTTGTTGACCAGCAATATGTTTGGAGGACAGAAGATGAGGCCTTTCACCCCAAGAACACCACACCTACTGTGCAGCATGGTGGGGATACTATTATGCTGTGGGGCTGTGGGTCTGGTGCTCCAAAGAAAGAAAGACCACATGAATTACTGGCTTGCATCTAAGCTTAATTCAACCTGGATCAATTTAATTAAGGCAGGTGATAATAAAGTTTGTCTGCAACCTGTCACCTTTAACTTTATTGTCCGCCATGTAAAAAAGCTGCCTCACAGTTAGATGAAACACAGAACACGCAGGCTTGAAATTAAATCAGCATCATATTCAGAAATCATGAGCGACAGCATGACATAAAACAAAGTAAGTGGATTTTGAACTGTGTAATATTGTGTTCCTGTGTTACAAAATGGGTTTAAATGAATGATTCCAAGGAAAAATAACAAAATCCAGATAAGGTTAATCAGGCTTCTGTTTAACATATGTGAGGAGGTCTTATGATACAATGCACAACAGTGGAAAATAGACTGTATCATTTTGATATTTTGCCTAATATCATAATAGGTAGTGATGTAAGAACTTTCTTATTAATATTGTATACACTCCCAGTTTTAAAGACTAAAGACTACTACAGATCACCCCAAGAACACCACACCTACTGTGCAGCATGGTGGGGATACTATTATGCTGTGGGGCTGTGGGTCTGGTGCTCCAAAGAAAGAAAGTGGAATAAGAAAGAAGGAGGATCATCTCTTCAGGAAAACTGAAAGACATCCGCCAGAATATTGAGTGTTGGGGGCAGTTGGGTATTCCAGTGGGACAATGGTCCCAAAACACATCAAAAGTGCTAAAGGAATGGCTAAATCAAGCAAGAATTGAGCTTTGAGAATGATCTCAAAGTCCTGACTTGAACCCCATCGAGGACATTTGCTGAAAAAACAAGTCCACGCCAGGAAGATGACTAATTTAGTTAGTAGACCTTCACCAATTCTCTCAAGAAGAGTGGTTAGAAATTCAGCCAGAAGCTTGCGGAGGGCTATCAAAAGCACCTAATTTAGGTGAAAATGGCCAAGAGACATTTAACCAAATATTGGAAATACTGTATGTATGTTTATTGGTTACATACATTTTCAGAAGACCCACAATAAATTCAGATTTGAACCAAACTTCATGAATGTTTATGTGACAAAGTAGCGTTTGTTCGTCTTCCTCCATAACAGAAAAATGAGAGCGGTAGAAACCATCAGAAGTGAAGGCTGCCATTAAAACATTTCTAAATGTGTGTCTAAACTTTTGACCGCAGCTGTCTCCTGATAAGGAAATAAGTAACTAAACTAAACTTTGTAACACTAAGTGTTTTCGGGTTTTACTTTTATTTGATCATAAAGACATTATTGAGAAGTTCCAACAGCATCAAGTCTTTCCAAGTAGCTGATAGCATTTTGATTAGATTCTGATTCTGATTATGCACAGAAAGACACACATGCATGCACAGACTTGACATGACCGGGTAAGAAAGGGCAGAGTGACATACGAGGGCGCACAGTGTTCATTTGCTGGTGGAAGTGGGGGGGGACTGGGGCTTTGTGAGGAAGGTGGAGGGAGATGAGTGAAGGAGGAGGTGGATGTCACTAAGACACCATCAAAGAGGAAAATGTGCCGCGTGTGCAACTTCCCGGAGATCTCTTTTTTTTCAAACAAACATCATGTAAGTTTCCATGCGTTTTCTACAGCAGTCTGCGTTTCTGCAAGTCACTCCCTTTCATTACTGCGTTCTGCCTCGATGGCCGCCACTTCCCTCTCTGTATAGTAAACACACACCGGCAGCGAGGGCGCTGGTTACACGACAAACTCAAAGGCCCAGACCACTTAAAAATTGTTTAATGTTTCTTCATTTTGATGTTTGACCTACAGCGTGCAGAATGATGAATGTGCAGTTTGTTTAAAGGGGAGAACGTTTCTCCATGCTCAGTTTGAAACACGGCGTTGAGCAGGGTTTTGTGATACCGCAACCGTTTTGGAGCTATTATTCACAGGGATTCTTATATAAAATTTGTCTGGAGGGGATCTTTAAACAAGAAAACAAAACAAAAAAAACCCCGTAATATTTACAGAAATCTCTCTCACCACAGAACATCCAGTGTATGCAAAAATATTTTGTTTTGCAGCTGAGTGTTAAGTTGTAGTGTGTATTTTTTCTTGTATCCCCGCTCCTCCCAAGCGCTTCCTCTGTTTATTATAACAAAATCTGAAATGGAAAAAACATCAGTTTATCTATCCAACAAGATTTTCCAAAGATTTTCTGACCAACAAGACTATGTGTAGAAGTAAAAGCTCCCATGAACCGTCTGCTGCTGCAACCTGACTCTGAGTACTGAAACGGGCTTTTATTTCAACAAAAATGCACAGACTCGCTGCTTCATGTGCCATGCACACAAAATTTCACTGCACATTCACACACCCTCGTGTCAACTTATTAATACCGACCAGTAAACCATTTGTAGGACAAATAACACCGGATTGCTGGGAATTCTGATGTTTATCATCCCAGGGGATGTTGGAAAGTGAGTGAAAGGCGGAAGAATGTTTTTATTTTCTTCATAAATGATGGGAATTTGGGTTGTAGCAAAAATAATGACATGTATGGCATCAGCTCAGTCCGTAATACAAATAATACACAGGCAGAACGACACAGTGAAAGTAAACTTGTAAACCCTGGAAAATAAACAAGTAAAAGAAGCTCAGAGTGGGCAAACCAAAAAGTTAATTAGGCCAAGATAAGCACAAAACTCACAGTACGTATAAGCTGCCTTTTGAAAACATGCACATTGTCTTCTTGTTACGAAGACTGTGTGCACAAAGCCAAGGAGCAAAAACCGCACAAGCATGATCACTGTTAGTTTTCAGCCTCGACCTTGAAACAGCCAGACGTTTCTGTCCAGACAACCAGAGGTTCCTCCCAGGGTAGGAGAGGTTTTATCCCACCAATTAAAGGACCTTTATGTAACAGTTTGCAGCAATTCACATGTATTAAACGCTTTTTTTTTCTATTGGCCACATGTGAGCCGATTGTAAAACGACATGGAGAAAAAGATCTTCCCCATCTCTCTCTGTTGTCTACACAAGCCTGCGGATGATTTGTGGAAGTTGTTTAAACTGCTGGACTGTAGATTTCTTTGCGAAGGACTCGGGGCAGATATTTTCCCACGACTGTCCAAAAGGATGGAACTCTTGATCGCCGTCGCCTCTGTGCCTCTCTCTGCTCTTCACAAAAATCTAGCCTGCTAAAATGAACTAACGGCCAGCTTCCATCACAACGCAGAGGATCCACAGAGCCCCTTTATTTCTGTGTCACAGAGGGTATTGAATGATCAGAATAATCAGGGAGAAATGGTTTCTATCGGAGAGAGAGTCAGCTGGTACCTGGTATCGATACTGTGGAAGATAAGCGTTGAAACCGTTTCATATATTCAGAATCCATATGCATCGATAAATCCGTATTTCTGATAACTTTACCAGGGATTGATGGGAGCGACTATGGGTGCGATACATTGCATGACACAGTAAGTCTACATTTTAGTGTGACGTTAAAATAAACCATGTTTATCTTGAATTACGATGCCGCAGAATGCAGTTCATCATGAATATAAGCACAGACACCAACACCAAAGTCTCGCCTCTGCAGCTACTCTGGATCGCAAGGCGTCATTAGCTTGGCTGCCTGAGGAAAATAAAAAGCAGCAGCTTTCCAACTTAATTCTGTGAATAACGGGGGTAATACGATTACTACAAATGATTTTCCATGCGAAACTTCTTGTTCAATTTCCTGCATCACATGTCAATATGCAGTTTGACGTACTGACATGGCTGCGTCAGAGGTAAACAAAAGGTGCAGCTCAGATGCGGACACACATGCACGCCTGCCCTGTGCACCATGCTCTGAACGCTCGGCTGCTCTGGAGCCCCCCGGGTCAATCCGCTGCTTTGTGTGTTGTGATCACGTGTAGAGGCGACTAATTCTGGAGCCAGCGCAGGCGAGTCTACTCATCCATAACGCACACATCTCACAACTGTCCCGTCTTTTACTCTCATCTTCCATGAAACACGCAACTTTGGATTGACGTTGTGTGTGAATTTGAAACGCAGCGGCAAGGAAATTCAACGGGGTAACATTTTCACGGGGCAGGAAATCCCTTCCAGACCAATCAAGACAGCAAAGACCCCACAGTCTGGTTTTTTTTTGCCATGGCAGCGCTCAGGAATGTAGGTTATTTGTCCCAGTGAACAGCCAAAAGACTTAAGATGGACGAGATAAAATGACGTTCACAAGTCAAACCCAGAATCACAGGAACAGGGTCACAGTGGAAGGATATTCAGAGTATTTACTTAAGCTTAGTTAGTTGTGCTACAGTCATACATTCAATGTCTTATTCAAGTGAAATCCCAGGAGTTATATCAGCAAAATGTACTTAAAGTTAAAGTACTCATAATGCAGAAAACATGGTCCCTGTGACTCATAAATTAATTCTTTATAACACTGAATTACTGTTTTAACAGCTTAATCTATAGTAAGGCTTCATATTCTATAAACTCATGATATATATTTGTGTCAAATTAATACAGTGTCATTAAAAGTAGAACATTGGCCCTGAAATATAGCAAGGAAACTGAAATGCTCAAGTAAAGTCAGAGTGTCCCGTCCCACTATGAGACAAACACAGCGGCCCCGAGCTGACGGCGAGCTGAGTCACTTCCTCACCAGCGAGACAGTAACACGCAGGGTTACAGGTGTTGTGATGGCGCTTTACGCTGTCACGGGAAGCCGAACCCGATGAAAAGAGAAGTGCACTGCTCCGTCACTGCCCCCCTCAACACACACACAGAGGGCTGATGACTGTCGCGTTACGTAAGCAGCAACAACACACAATGAGATGTCCGAGTCTGAGAATGAGAGCGGCTCCACGCTGAGATTTCATCTGCGTCGAGTCCATTGCTAGTCAACAGGACAGAGTTTTATTCTGCTTCGTCTTCGATTTATCTGCATGGGATTTATTGTTTTCTCACAGAAAGAATACCGGATTTACTGGTTAATCATCATTCACTGAAAAATTCACATGAAACTTCGCAGTATCCAAAGGTGATATCGTCAAATCACTTGTTTTCTTTGACAGTACAAAACCAAAGACGTTTTGTCTACAAAAGAAATATCTTTTCATGACGTTCCATTTTTCAAAACTTGTGTTTCCTGCGGGATGAATGAAAAGGACCAAAATTGCTTCAGTCGGATGCCTCGAAGATGTAACAACGGTCCATTTCATATTTCTTATTACGGGGCGACACTTACATTTAACAAAACTGAAGACTGCACATCCCCAATTCTCTCCAGTATCAGTTATGAACAATGGGATACTGTGCCACAGAAAGACAAATCACTGATTTGGGAGCCACTTCACAGCAGTGAAGCCTGGAGGCATCATGATTAATAACACATGCAAGTGCTTTTCACTAGTTATTCCTCACATCCAACACAACCATCGAGCGGTTAAATTTGTTCTAATAGTACAAAAATCAAACAATAACCAGCAGCAATAACAGATCCATCCATCTAACAAGTGTCTCTAAACCACAATGAACTGGACGTCACACACCAACAACTCAGACGGCCTCAGTCCCAGGACTCTTGCGACTGTCTAGGTGACTAATGCCAATGTTTGTATCTAGTTTGGTCCCCAGACAGTGGCACTGACCGCCCTCCTCTGACTGGCAAACGCTGCTTAGATTAGTAAGTGCTTATGACTATTTAATCTTTGAGGTTCATTCTTGACCTCTGAGAACTGTGTACGCAACGAAATATGTCAAAAACGCCAGCGGTTCAATAACTTTCCTGACCTTTCATCTTTTCCTCTGATCACTGTGAGATGTGAGTGAAAAGTCCAAAAAGCTACTCGGTGGACACCGGAGCTACGCACAAGCCAAAGGAAACAACAACTGCCATATCTAAGTGCTCTGTAATGGTCTGTAATGATTGAAAGGCAAAGAATAAGCACATTTATCTTCTGGCTTTGTTTTTACTGTGGTCTACTTAGGAGGACAAAGAAGGGATATCCAAGAATTTAGCCCTCGAAAAAGCAACACAAAGACAGACCCTGGAAACAAAGACCCCTCTCTATGAATTGGGGTGTCCTGGTGGGTTAGCGGAATGGACCGTTTGTCTGGGAAAGCAGTCTCACTCATACCAGTGCTGCCACGCTTTGTCTTTGAAGCCCAGGACTGACATGGATACAAGCTCTCAGGGTGTAAACACGTACAAATGTAAAAAGTCCAGAAACACGCCGTCTGTTCAGAGACAGGATGGAAACAAAGGCCATTTATTCAAACTGCTCCGACATCGAGACAACCAGAGGCCAAATGCTTTATAGCAATTATGAGCTTCCCAGGTAGGAGAGGATTAAATCAAACTAGCAGGACTCTGTGGAATCTGACAGAGCGTGAACGGGGGGTTGACGAGGATCAAAGCGTCACCAGATTTCATGACGCACAGCCGTGTTTGTATTTTTCTTTTTCGCTGTCGTCTGTAACCTTCCACAGAACCGCAGAGGGCGCCGATTCCTGCGAACTTTCCAACTAATTATGATCTTTATGGTGTTTAATCGAGTGAGACAGTCATGGTGTTATGTTTCACTAAAGCAATCAGGAAGTGCTCCCTCTGACCCTAAAATGATTTGCTATGATGACACGACATTCCTTTCCCATGATCCAGCAGCATCTGTCTGAATGATAAGCAGACTGAGCCGGTGACAGATTCACAGAGAGGATGACAGACCCAAGCAAACTTTTTACATTTTGCCAAAAATGAAAATGAAACCAACACAAATTACACACATTTCCATCAACCGGTTTGGACAAGATAGATGTAACTTCATCAGAAGTTTGGCAGTACAGGTTCTACCACGCATGGCTGTTGTAAAGTGAGGAGGGGGTTGTGAAAGGGAAACAAAACAAGTCGTAAGCCAAAAAGAAGAAGATGAAGAAGAACAAAGACAAAGAAAGGAGACGAAGAAGACAAAGACACAGAAAGGAAAAGAAGGAGGGGAAGAAGAGGACAAAGAAGGACAAGAAGGACAAGAAGAAGAAGAAGAAGAAAAAGAGGAGGAGGAAAAGGAAGAATATGCCAACAGACAATTCTCCTTCTCAAGGAACAGAAACAGCTGATGTCATCCAAGTTAAACGTTCTCTTCATCATCATTCGGAATAGGTTGTTCAAATAAAAGTAAACAGGCACATATGACCAAAAAGGTTTTTAGCTTCCCGCTTTATTTATATTACGCAGCAGCATTTTGGCCCACGCAGGAATTATTTGCTGCATTACAGCGAGTGGCCGGAGTGCAACACTGGAGGCAAAGCTGAGTGGCACCGTTGTACCCAGGTCTAAATGGTAGATCCATGTGTTCGCCACACGAACTGTATTCAGAATAAGCGAAAAAATACCTCAAGCGAGTTAAAAACTTTTATGTTTTTTTTTTCAGACTATGCCATTTCCATCAGCCGTTTTTAATGTGAAACTTGAAACACATCTCACACCCTCATTTGAGACTAATCCACTGAGGTCATGCTGATACCCTGAATCAATGCGAGGAGGTTTATTTCCTTATAATTCAATGATAATTTCATGGAAAAAATAATTTAATCTGGTGCTAATTATAGAGAGCACAGAGTAACAGTTACGAGGCTACTATCCAGTCTGTAAAAAGGAATTTCCTGGGAAGAACTGCTCTGTTTAACATTCACGTTAATACTTTTCATCATTCATTCATTATCGGCGTGTTCATCTGACCTGCCGACTAAAATAAGGACTTTATCAGTAAGAAGTGTACCATGTGACCAGGGTTTGTATTTCACTAAGGCCTTTAAATACACTGAATGCAGAGTTCTTTCCAGGAAATTAAGAATTATAAGGACTGAAATGGGTGTGTGATATAAAACAGCAAACAAAGACACATTTATGTTTAAATACATCACCAGAAAATCTAAACTGTACTTTTGAGTTCCAGAGGAGGAGCCAACATCCAAAAGAGCAAAAAAGCAGTGACCAAGCTAAACAAAACGTCCAGTAGCAGATAGTGAAGACGCCAAAGGTGGTCGGAAAGGTTGAAGACAAATATTGAGTTTCTTGTTTTTCCTGGGAAATGACTCCACTTCCTCGCCTGGAGACAATGGTGCTGTTTCAGGTTTACAGTAGTCGGTGGCCAGAGCACTGACCCTGTCATTTACTGGTAGAATGGGGCAACTCAGTATCCTGCTCGCTGATTCATGAGACTGAAGGTGATGATAACACTGCTCACACTATGGATGATAAAGAACTGCTGAGATTAGGGAGCACTGAGCAGCATCAGGGCTGAAATAAAATATTATCTTTAACAGACATTCATCTGCAAATTATTGTCCTAATTAACTTGCCACTCCTGGAAATGTATGCAAGATTATCCATAAACCTACATATGACCTCTGACTGTCCTAAAAGATGGAAGACACAGTGGCCCCACCTCATGGAGACCAACGTGGTTTGTGACCTAAAAATACCCCGACTCTTCATCTCTTTATTGACACTAACTTTGAGCATTGAAAATCATCAAAAACAAGTGCTTAGGTGGAAAAACAGACTATGCAGTGATCACTTGTTGGCTGTTGTCGGCTCTAGGGTAGACATAGATGCTCCTAACTGACCAAACGAGGAACAGTGGCATTTTGGATTGAATGTAAGGAGTTTTTGAATGTCTAAAGGCACATTTAAACCATTAATGGAAAAGTATTTTTTGTCTGTCAGAGAATCCACAGATTAATTAAATACATATATAGGAAGCTGAAACCATCAACTGTTTGTCTTTTCTGCTTTAAAATGACACGAGGATGTCGCACAAACATGACAAACATGTCACAAAATCAGTGTTCACTGGGATTTCTCTCTTTCGACTTGTCCTACACCATCAATACCGCTCGCTGCTCACCTGAGCGAACTGAAATACAAGAAAACAGACACATTTAACTCAAGTCTGGCCACAGCGTGAGACGAAGGAGCAGACACCTGGTGCTTTGGAAAAGAGAGAGCCACAGAGCGTCACAGACCGGGGGAGAGGGAGAGAGAGAGAGCCTTCTTATTCTTTGAATTAATCTCTTCCTTCCTGTGTGTTATGGCGAGGGGGAAACCAGTGACCATTTGTCTGTCGGGTTGTGCAAACAGAGGTGCCATGGTAACACCTCCTGTTTGTCCCAGTGTTAGCCAAGGTTTAAATATTATTCCTTCACTTGAATTGCATTTTGTTCTGTTATTAAATGAGCAATTCTGCTAATGTCAACAATCCTGTGGCCTGAAAAAGTCAAAGACAAAAGCCACCTGTATCGCTGTCAGAAGAACCGAGCTGTCAAAATGTTTTGTTTTGTTTTTTTGTTTTTTTTCCGGAAAATCGTTCCCAACAATCCCAGCGAAAGATATCGTCTGAGGGTGATACGGAGAGATGCCAAAAAACAAGCAGCGGATCTGAAAATGACCTTTCTGTCTAACCAGCTGGCTCCCTGAAATGTGCCAGAGCTCTGAAATGCCCCAGAAGGATCGTTAGCTGATTGAGCGATCCCATCAGACCGAGCAAAAAATAGAAGCAATGTTTTGTGTTCCAAAAGATCACAGCGAGATTTCCTTACATGAATCCGTAGCAGTAAGTTTACACGAGCTCGTCTAAACAGGCTTACTTATAAAACTCCGCCGGGGCAAAGAGTTCAACTTTAAACGTTGTCATCTTTGTCAAACACTGATCCACTCCCACTTCTCGGGACACAGCAGAGTCATGACGTTTACTCGCACCGGGAAAGTTTCAAGCCGCCCAGCTCTTGATTCATTTGAAGTGATGAAATATGGAGATATTGCATCAGTTCTCCATTTACACATCATCTAAACACAAGCCGCTTGGAAAATTGATTGCGCCAGTATGAAATGTTCGAAGCCAGACATGTGCTTTTGCTTGTTTGATGTCATATGTCACCTACTGACAGCACCACGACAACACTAGCCGGATGTGTTGTACACGATCAGGGTGCCTCCTGCTCTAAAGAGTACACTCCAGCAATCCTGTTCATTCATGTAGTTGTGAGACAGAGTGGCAGGAAGTGTGTCATACCTCCCAACTTTTAGCAGCTGTTTGTTCTTTTCAGTGACATTAAACATGACAAAGTAAACAACAACCAATATAGGCAACTTCTCCAACGGCAGGGGAGAAGGTCACCAGACTCCCTTAAAAATCTGCTCAGTTTTGAGAGTTGCTGCGTCAGGACAATATTTTATAAACTTTGTGAAACACTGTTTACACCAAACCCTTGACTATTTGGGCCTCCGTGTTCATTCGGCAAATGTTGCGCAAGCAGACATCTCTTTCTTTGGGTAAAAAAACAACAACATTTGTATCCGTTTGTTCCAGTGGTGTGTGTGTTTATTTCTGAACAGAGTGGGAAAGCGCGATTCTGATCACAAGTGGTCACTCTGGGAGCACGCGGAGACTTGGGACTGGTTCACTCACAACAAATGTTAATAGCAGGTCTGATTTCCCTCACCCAGGTAAGAACTCTTACATATTCATTTGCATTTTCCTTTGCAGATATTCTCGAAATTCTGTTAAAATGTGCACTACATTTGGAGTGAAACTTATGTATTGTCTTCACTATGAATCAGAGCACTTGGATTGAGGGAGCCCAAGCTGACCAATCACAACTCTTGCTGTTGCCGTGTGGTACAGCACCACTGTAGCCTTGATGTGCAGTGACATTTTTGAGGAGGCTGGGACGCTCTGAAGCTATGCTGTAAACCCCTAACACACGACTATAAATGCAGCTTAAACAAAGATTATTCTATGCAAGACATTTTTGTGCATTGCATTTTGTTTCCCACTGCGAGATTTATTGTTAAATGTCATCCACCGCGAACATTTTTATTGAAAGCCGTATTCTTAGATGAGAAATCTACTCTCCTGGTAATGAAAACACAAGCCACCAGAATTATGCCCATAAACCACCGACCTTTATGGAATAAAAACAAGCAGTACATTAAGTTAAAACCACACTGAAAACCAAAAATGCCCTCTTTTGTCATCTGCCACAAAGACCAGAAGAAAACTCAGGGATCCAACCAGCTACAGCACTTATTAATAGAAATTAGGCCACTAACGTAATCAGGACTTGAGCCAAGTCATTATACACGCACACTTCGGAACAAAGTCATCCAGCAGATGCTATCTTTTAGAAATCATTTACAGTCCAAATACACAGCCACATGTCACATGATTACAGGAAACACAAAGCAGGCCAAAGGTGTGATGATGACGGTCACGATGATGGAGCAGCGGCTACGGGTTGTTTAGTGTGTGTGTGTGTGTCTGTGTGTGTGTGTAAGTGGGTGGGTGAAGTGAGAGATTGTGCACAGCAGAGGCTGACGGAGTGACGGACACGTATTTGAACTGAAAATGAAGAACTGAAACAGACATTTTAAAGGGGATAAAGACAAAGAAAATATGAAAGAGAGTGAAAAGGCTGAAAACACGAGAGGACGTTGCTTTGAGAAAAATAAAAAATAAAAACATTCCTTGGCTGGAAAATTGCACTGTGGTAATATCTTTTCCATGACATCATCGGTCAGCCTACTCGCAGCCACAGTCTCTGGCCTCTGTGCATTACTCTCACTGAACTACAACAACATTAAACCTTCTACTGAGAAAAACTATTCTGTTCTGATTCTGATTCTAGGAGGATGGACATTGCTGATGTTTATATACGATATATACAATGGTCAAAATGAGAGAAAACCTTGTAGCTGATATTCACTTGATTATGGAAGAAAGGGGCTTTCAGAGCGAACTCGTTGGGTCTCGTTATACTTATTTACGTTTCGGTAAATGGGGGGGAGACGGGGATCAAAATGGAACACGGCACAGGAGTTGTGAATGGTTGATGTGCGGAAAAATTGCGCGCGGAATACCAGTAGTACCACACCGCATCATCGCGTTGAAACAGCTTTAAACTGCAGGAGGAAGCTACTTGTGTAAACCGCTCTTTGCCAATTGATCCATCCAACAGATGCAGTTTTTCTGCGGATCAAAGATTTGTATTTTTGATACTTACAATACATACTTAAATACATTCTGCATGTTTTCACTACTTTACCTACACTGGCAACAGAAGGTTTTTTAAGTTAACAACACAAGGTAATGACAAAATGACAGCAGCTGCATTTATATCAGTTCGCCTATAAACCTCGCTTTTCAGTATGTGATTTGCACGCACGAAATCTCCCAGGAAAATTAACCCTTTAACCTTAGCGCCATCCTGTTCACGATCATCATCACCAGCCCCGACGTCAGCCTCCGAGCCATCAGTGTTATCTCTCACCATCACCTCAATTGAAATAACGACCATTACTATTCTCATCAAACCCGCCTCGAAGCCGTGGCGGCTAATTTCAACTTGACGAGTCACTCAAGAAATCAAAGGCCTTCGACCGCAAAACCACGGCAGACTTAAGAGTCCTCGCCACATGTTTTCCATGTATCCATCTCCATAACAACATGTGACACTGTGAGTGAAGTGCGCTGCAAATAAAATACTTCCAAACCACAAACTCTACAATACAGTGGTGCACCCCACCCATGGGCAAGCGAGCACAAAACACTGCTATTCAGAGTCCTGCGCTGGAAGAGAAACGGGTCTCCCAAGTGAAAGGAAGCTGACGGAACTGTAAGATGTAGCTGAGGAGCAGGTTTGTGTAGTTTAATTTCACATAATGTTGGATTTAAAAATTCTTGCAGATTCAAACAGATACAACACAATGAGGCGGGGTTTGGATTATTTCGACGAGAGCAGCGACTCAAAATCATCTTGTTTGTTGTGACTGATTTCAAATTAGTTGTGCAGAAGTTCTCATTTGAGAATTGATGTTGGCCTGAAATCTGAGGTCACACTATCCTGTCAAGTAATCCGAATAAAAAGGGGCCCAGCAACCCAAGGGAACCCTGTGTGCGGATAAGAGGAGCTATGATCTTTGTTATCGTGCCGTAGGAATCCGGGTCACTGTCCAAACATTTGGTTAAGCCCTTTTCTGCAGGAGATAATGCGACCGGGTCGCACATGTGAGAAACTCTCTTTGGCACGCATATGTAGGCTAATTCATGCACAATGCACAGAGGCCAAGGGGCGGCCACATGTGTGTAGATATCTTGCAGGCTACGCGCAAACAAAAGCACATGCAGATACAATGTACACACACCGGTGTGAGGAAGCGGTCACGGATTAATTATCCCCCGGCGCTCACACGGCCGTGTCTACCTGTCTAATGACTCAAACGTGCCGCACAGTACAGTACAGTACACCATCTATGTACTTCTGCTTTCTTTAGTGTAGTCCTGTACTTTCCACAGGAAACTCTCGGTCACAGAGGTGGAACCCACCCAACCAGAGGTGGATGCCCGACGTCTCCACAGCTCAACTTCTCCACATTTCCATGATTAAGGATCCGCCATCAGGACTGTTTTGTTTTAGGAATAAGCAACTGAACTTTTTGCGTTACATTTATGGCGCACGTTGAGAAACTGACGGATCACGTGACACCAAAACTGCAGAGTAAACCAGTGTTTTAGGTATTTTTTTTATAAACTGCTGTAGTGTCAGGTTTCTGTATTTGGAAGACAATAATCTCGGTTTGCTAAGACATCTGCTCTCCATTGTTATGGCGATCGTGCTTTCTGCGCTCGTCCTCGTTGTGTGATGTCCCCCTGAACCAACAGCAACAGTCCAAGCCTGCAGCTTGATGTGGCTGCAGCTGAGCCAAAATACCCACAGTCCTCCTGGGGTGTGATCCAGCCTAGTTCTTCACACTGGTTTATTTCTTCCTCAAACATGAAAAAAAGAGAGGTTTATTTGACTACATTTAATTGAGCCGAGGGAGCTGAACGCACTGCAACTTAGGAGACAAACGAACACGCTGCAAAGGAATTTTAAAAACCCTTTTAATGGCACTTAACGCTTGTTTATCAAATCTTATTGACTGTGTGTGTCTCAGTGTTTACATATATACTGAGTGTCTTATCACAACTGGAAATCAGGAATATAAACTGTCACTTGAAGCGAGTGAGATAAGACAAATAACTGACCACAACAGCTACTGTGGCTCTCTGTTAGGCACAGAGGCACTTGAGAACATGAATAAAGTCTCATCCTTTAGACAGTCGCACAAAGTCCGACCACAAAGAAATCCACAGTCCAGCAGCATTAAATAGCTTAAACGAATCAACCCCAGGCTCGTACATGCAACCGAGAGAGAAGTGGGAGGCTCGTTTTTCACTTCACGTTACAATCCGCTCACATATGGCCAATAAATAAGGGACTAACACCTGGACATTGTTACAAAGTGCACCATTATCAGCTCAAATCATGGCTCAGATGTGTATGTGTGTTGGAAAAAGATATTACACAACATTAGCTACAATTTGGATCTGATGAAGCCATTCTGTCAGTTCTTGGTTTTGTCTGGAGGAGCATGTATTTTTGATTCCTCCATGATCTCCTGATATCAGTATTCTTAATCAGTCCAAACAGAGGAGGTCACGTCAACACGTCAACAATTTAATAAAAACCTCTTTGCGGCGTCCTGGATTTTCAACCGGATTTTCAGCTGGCTGAGGTCCAGACGCCTCTTAACACTGTTAGTTTATATCTGTGACACAGCATCAGGTCGTCTCATCCGGTCACTCTCTCCGAACTCTTTCCCTTCTGTGACGTCTGCCCTCACTTTCAAAGTAGTGCATGCTGCTTTAAGGATGGTAGCAGGGAATGATATCGTTGAAGGAGCATTGTGGTGCAGAAATACAACGACAATTGCCGCACTACTTTCTTGAAAAGTCAGCTCACGAAAAATTAGAGAGTTAAGAGGGTTTAATTTGTTATCCTGAGCCATGCAGAAGGTTTGCATTTGGGAATGTTTTCGATACCATTACTGCTCAAGAGCCCTCGTCTAAGGTTGTGCATGTGCCTCTGTCAAGTTGTTGATTTAACGCAAAAGCCCTCCAACATTTCAAGAAGAAGGAAACGGACAAAGCTTTAAACTTTAAAAGAAATGTTTTGTGCGAGTTCTCTGCACCCTCAGAAGCACAATGTTAGAGACCACCGTTCTAGGCAAATGTGCGAGACACCGCTGTTATTGGCGGGTCAACTAATACAAAGTGATATGTTTGGACAAGAAATCCTGCTCGGCAACAAAGTCAAATTTACCAGAGTCGCTAAAGGCTGAGACGATCAGAGACCCTTCAATGTCACTGTTTTTAGACGTATCCCTCGGGTTGTCTGGTCGCCTCGCAGACCACACAATGTAAGCACTGTGGCTTAACAAAAAAAAAGGAAAGAGCAACGATATCATAGGCAAATTCATCTCCACACTTCCAGACGTATTTGCATGGCAAAGTACTTATCTGCACGGCAACTGTCTACGCTGGATTGTCTCACATATTTCTAACATGTGACAGTGCGTACTGTAAAACCACATTCCAGTGGAGGATTACAACACTGATTAGAAACACATGAGTGGATTGTTTAATGGGAAATGGGAAGTAAGAGTGCACACATACTGTACATCACACAGCTAGAGGAGGAGGAGGAGGAGGAGTGACAGGGCTCCTGCGACGTTTCTCAAAATAAAATCAGATATCTTTGCACAGAAGAAGACACTTCAGGTCATAGGTCATAAAAAAAGAAAAAAGACTGACACCAGATAAAAGACTGCAGGGTACAGAATCAAAAGCAAAAGTGCGAGACGCAAAGCGTTTCATTTTCCGTGTCCTGACCTGTGAGCATGGCCATGGTTTGTGGCGTGGAGTTTCCTGATGACTTCCTCGCTGAAGTCAAAGTGAACCCTTCCTCTGGCACAGGGTGAACGCCGGTACATCGCCCCGACACACACATGCACTCATGCACACACCGAGCGACGCATACCGTCACACACGCAGGCCGCGAACAGATGAGCTAGAACACACCCAGGAGCGGCATTTCACACAAGCGTATGAATGTCACACGCACACATCTGACAAGTCAGCACCATAGTTGACAACCACACAGTAGCATGCACCCACACGCCTCTCGACTCAGTGAGAACACACACAGTCGCCGCCTGACATGAAAGAAATCAAATGTGGCAAACAGTTACTACAACACAGGTACCATCACATACACGACACACACACACATACACACTCAAACACACTTCACATGAACAGCTGAGCATCACTTAATCAGGCTACACAGTCTCACATTTACATGAGTAAAAACCTTCAAAAAAGTCACTCATCAGACAATCTATCAGTCATCCCCTCCTTGGCATAAAAGGAGGCAGGTATCCAAACACCTTCTCCACACAGGTCACACACAGCAGCAAGCAGAAGCAGCAGTCCACACTTCACATCACGGAACTCTTTAAGCCCTCGTTCACACTCTCTGACACTCTCCACACACTCTCCGCGCTCTCTCTGCGGACTCCTCTCCTCGTCACAGGCTATACTTCCTCCCTGTTTGTGTGTGTGTCTGTGTGTGTGTGTGTGTGTGTGTGTGTGTGTGTGTGTGTGTGTGTGTATGTGTGTGTATGGGGCTCTGTTCCCTTCAGCGCGGCCCAGCAGAGCAAGGAGGGGCATCCAAGTTGTGGAGTGGAGTGACTGGAGTGGAGTCACAGCTCGTCCATCACTCACAGCCTTGTTAGCTTTAATGAGCGCTGGGTCTGCGGAGAACCTACAGACGCACTCAGGCCACACACACACAGACACACACACACACACACACACACACACACACACACACACACACACACACACAACACACTGTACATGTGCGACTGATGTGTACTGTGCAAGCAATCATGAGCGGGATGTGGCTCAATAAACCGTCTCAAAAACCTGGAAAAGAAGGCAAACTGGACTAGTTAACCAAGATCTACTCTTATTTCTCGGCACCATAAAGGAACTTCAATACAATACAGACATTTTTTAAAATCAGATTTTAGCATATATTAATCATCATTTATTATATTTTCTGTTTATTTCTCAGTACTTTTTAAAATCCTCTGCTAGTGTATTTACTCATAAGGTAATTGTAAAGGTTCATAAACATCATTTGCAACTTTACAATAAACAGTATCTTAAAACATTACAACAAAAATCAAATTAATTAAAGGAATTAATTGTTTGCTTGCAGACAAGTAACTATTACCTGAGGTTCAATTAACAATAAATTGTTTGCAATTCTGAAACATTGTCGCGCAATTCTTAAAATGTTTGCCATGGTGATGTACGTATTTTGTTTCCTATTTTTGGACTTCTTTAATGTACTGTTTAAAAATGCATTTGCAGACGTGGTGTCTTATTGGCCCATATATGTATATAAGCAATACAATAATAAAAACAGTTATTGCAAGTCTCCTTATTCAGCATTCATAAGCTGTATAATGGTAAATAACACATCACAAGGAGGTTAAACAGGCTGTCATAAAACAGAAAATGACAATAAAACACTGCCTATAACGACAGCGTGATGTGCTATTCGGCATTGACTAAATGTTTGTAAAAATTGGTGCTCTGGTTCACTGTTATTCTGGCAACCTGGTCTACCTTAACTGTCACTGTGCGTCTGTGCAGGAAAGAGGTGGCATCTGGCACTCTCGCAGGGTGCCACAGTGCCTGATGACACTGTACAGGATACAGACACCAACCCCCTTTGAAACCGGGATGACAGATTAGTGGTAAATGGCAGCTTATATACAGTACAACACACGAGCTACAGAAACGAAGGGGAAAAGATGAAGTCATTAAAAATATGTTTGACTCTGAAGCTACTGTACTGTGGAAAGTCTTGCTGTTATCGACAACACAGATATGGTTGCCTCACCTGTCATGTCGAGGGAAGCGTTTGATCGTAAAAAAATGCTTAGAATAAAAATCTTTTGGTAAATATGTTTAGTCTAACGCAATTTTTGTAATTAACAAATTAACTTTTTTGTTTTGTTCTGTTTTTTGCGTATTGACAGTATATCCTGTGTGGCCATGTTTATACTGTTATTCTAAAGGAAGAACTACTTTCTGGATGAGAAGGTGCCAATGGTCGAATGAGTAAGTCTCTCCTGTTTCCCGTCATATCTCTCGTAATAGTTCTCATGAAACTCAACAGGAAAGCCTTCGTGACTGACAACTGGGGGAGTTTTCTAAAAAAAAAATGACGTCATTGTAGGACAAGTGAGCTTCCTTGTCATTTATTTGGAAATTATTCAGAAAGACGATGCCTTACACAAGCACTTAAAAACACATAAGGGGAGGGGAAGGATCGCAGAGGCCAAAACTGAATCACTATTCTGTTCCCACACTGCAGCTCACTCGACTGCTTCACGATACACGCAAAGAGGAGAAATGGGTGAGGCGGAAGATGTGGTAGCCACAGGGCTGTGTTTATCCTGCACGACAATGGCACTGCCATTCCTCCTTAATCACCTCCTGAGGGTTAACCAACGAAGAAGAAGATATAAGAAAGAGCTCCGCCTCGCACTATAATGGACATCATGGCTGGCACACCAATGGTAACTGGTGCTGATTTTGAAAACACTCACTAACAAGTTATCATGGCTGCAAACACAAGTGCTTGAGGAGACAAAGACAGCTGGAATATTTAGCAAGTGCCTGTTGAAAAGGACTGTATAGAGAATCTTTTATATTGTTTAGATCCTAAATGTCATACCAGTGAATGTGTACATTTAGATTTAAGTATACAGACAGGCATTATTTACTCTTTTATGGTAGCCATCTAAATTAACCTAAAAATCTTAATATTTGAAGAAAAAGCCCACTCTGTTTCATCTGATGAATATATAATAACAGAATACACTTCAGCAAAGTATGTTTATGGAAAAACCATGGACATGTTACAACTTTCTTTATGCTGCAGTTTTACCTTCCTTAAGCTAAACAAATTTAATTTGTTTTTCATCACAATGCTGTGCCAACATTCCGATTAGGTTTAGGAAGAAAAAACCCTTTTGGTTGGGGAGACATCCGGTTTGGTTGCTGAAAACACCGCTCCACATCTGCTTAAAAAAGTCACCCAGTTTCATCACCTCAAACCAAGCAGCAGATGGCCCAGCTTCCTGTCAAAAATATCTGTTTTATCGCCACAAACATGGCTGGAAATGTGCGAAGGTCTGTGGTGGTATGACATAATTTATCAATACAGTACTCAGCCTGTGACATGCCCAAATGTTGAACATATCTGTGGTTTGCAGAGACATTAACTGCCAATATTTATTCTGTTGACTTGGCTTGCATCACATTGTCAAATCTGATTTGTTTTGATGTAGATTAAAATTCAATAAACCTTAACTATAACTATAAACTCAAGACTTCTCGTTTGCAGTACATGTCATTTCTCTACATTTACAGTTTGAATGAGGCTGTTGTCCAGAGTTTCCGGGAAACAGTGAACAGTTGAACAAACAGTGAACGACCCTGTGAACTGGAATACAAAAGGATGGTCGTGTTTTTGAGGTCGGGTGCTGCTCTGTTTCATGTGTTCATCCTTTCATATTAATCAGCTGCAACATAAACTGTCTGCCAAGACACTGTGGCATTAAAAAAAACAAAACCCTGGCAACATAACAAATATAGCACCAGTTCTAATTTCAGTGCATAGTTATGAGTTATGTGTTATTGTTAAATGGCCGATGAAACCAAACCACCGGCACCCAGTGAAACTATTCACTCTTGGATTGGGCCCCATTTACAAACTGTGATCTCACAACACACCGAAAGAGATCGTTCTGAATTCTTCCCTGTGCTCTTGTCCTCACTGTGACCGATGTGACCAGCGCTGAAGGGTCAAACAACCGGCTGTATAAAACTCTGAAATTAAAATGAGGCAGGACCCCTCTATGAACATCAGACGGCACCCATTCTTTCTGCAGAAATTAAAAAAAAAAAAGAGTTTCAGGCCTGCATCCACCAGATGGCAGTGTGCCACTGTACAATAGCCTTGATTCACAGCGAGCGAGCCCCTCAGAAGTCACGCTTACAGGATGTGGCAGGCAAGATGTGCCACCAGATGAGCCGTGCCCTGTGGGGAGCGCTCAGAGAGGGCATTACAGAGGATGTGACCATCTTCAAATGCTCCTTCATTTTGGACCAGTGTGACAGATATAATGGTTGTGAGGGAACTGACTGTGGCAAAGTGATGTTGGAACCCGCAGACTTCATTGTCCTACACACATATTTTGAGCCAGAATGATAGGTGGGTGCTGGGAGCTGGAGTTTGTTTTTTTTAAATCACTCTATCATTTTTACTGCAAAACATTTTCTATGACGATTGAGTGCAAACGCGAACAAAGAGAAAGCTTGTACATGTAGAAGTGTAGTTAAAAATTGTTAAAATCTTAACAGGGTTTCATGTAGAGGCTGAGAACCATAATTAAACATCGATCGGGCATCTGTCTGACAGCTTAAGAGCGGCCTGTCAACTCGTCGCTGGCAGGCTGCTCTTCAGGCTTCTCCTTGTGATTACCACCGATATGACACTGCAGACGTGGCAACCGGGAAATGAAAAGACAAACTTTTGCACAACGTCCTTTGTCTCAGCGGACGGAAAGGAAAGACTGCAAATAGAATCTGAGATACGTTCGACAGAAGCTGACAGGCACAACGTCACCTTTGACATGAAAGCTGCCTCTCTCTCGTACAAACACACACGCAATCACATTAAATCAGGATCAAACAACAGGCAATATCCCTGAAAGCTACTCAAATATCTAGTCTATGAAAAGGAGAAAGGGTTCAGAGGGGCAGACTGATAGAAAATAAGTTCAGAAGACAGAGGCTGACAAAGTGGGGTAGACTTTGTGAAAGATGTAGATGAAGAAGAAGTGATTTTAAAGGAGAAATTCACTCAAAAATGAAAATTCTGTCATTATCTTAGCACTGATTTTGGATCTCGGGCCTCTGAAGATGTGGGTTAAGTCCCCATCTACTTCAGCTGTTCTGCTGTGAATCTCTAGCTATGCTTTAAGGCTGTGAAACGTCACCTGACTTTCTGTCAGTATGGCGGTGACTGGATGATGACTGTATATTCATTGTTAGGTGAGCTGTATCCTTGAACAGATTCATCTAGTAATCCCAAAGTCTCATTATTTCCGATTCTGAGTCAGTTCACAAATGTCAAAAATCCATACCAGCACAAAGGAAAGCTTGAGTGTAAATTTGCTGCGACCAGGTATGCGTTCATGATTTTATCCTTGACCTCAGAGTGGACAGAGCTTTGTGGACCAGGGAAATGAGGGACCAACAGAGAGGTTCAATGATGCCTCTCACATAAGTGAATGATAATGATGGAGACGCTGCTAAAATATGGGGGTGGCATGGAACAAACTGTCGCTAATGAAAACAAAACTCTGAACTATGAAACGGGGGCACAGGAAAAAAATGATGTGTGAGCGTATGTGTGCATGTCTCTGTAGACAAGAGACAGGAGGCAGGAGAGCTGGCTGGTTTAACACTAGTGAGTGTGTGAGTGTGCAAGCGTTATCCTCTGTTTTACAAAGTCGGGTCATCTCACTTGAATCCGTTTATGTACCCTCTTGTTAAAGGCCTCTCCCCCTGTCACACCCACTTCTACCCAACTGGCATGAGCACAAACACACCTCCGCACAAACACTTAGCCTCGCCTCGTCGTTTAACTGACAGGGCAACAGCAGCAATGCAGTTTAATGACTGATTATTCCAAGAGACGCGTGATCCGACCCACCGTCTCAGCACAGATACTGGCCTTGCTGAATAAATCAGGTATCAGCTGGATGTCACCAGTTACATATGCACAGTTTCATCAGTGGTATCACATCTAGTGTTTCCACTATCACTTACACTAATTTCATCATAATGGACTGCTAGCTCAGTTTTAAGAGCCACAGAGAGTATGCATGATATCAGACTGGTACTGCGAGGGTATCAGTTATGATATTACATATCTGAAGATAACCCGGGCGTAGGCAGCAAAATGAGGATATCGAAGGAAAAAAGTTGCATCTGTACATCTCTTATCTTAACAACTTACGCTTTACCTCATAACAATCGCAAAACATCGAAGTGTCAGTCTCCACTTCTACACAGGACCGATGAATCATGAGTCCAGATCTCAGTCCAGCCACTACATCCTCAGCCTGTCCTCTGAACTCACGCCATGGAAATATCTCCGAACGTAACCCACATGTATCGCTGCTGAATGGCAGCACTCTGCCATCCCTGAAGAGGGCATCCCCCAGTTTAAACATTTATTTCTTCATAATAATAAGGGGAGTCCTCCACAGAGGCCAGCGTGACTTCATGTGGAGTGAGAGTTGGCAGTGGAGTAAAGGAAGACCCAGTAGTAGAAAAGTCCCCCAGTCATTTTTACTGTGCTGCTCACAGAGATTTCAGCCCAGTGAGAAAATAACCCTGATACAACGAGGAGCAGATGTTTTCTTTTTTTTTTTTTGTTACCGCCAAGGCTGATGTTTGGATTACACCGCGCAGCCTGAATCAGTCTCTTTTCACTTCAGCATCGCAGGTGAGGAGATTAACTGAGATGTCACAGACACGGCGAGTGGCACAGACGCAAGCAAGACACACACACACACACACACACACACACACACACACACACCTGAGATCTGACTTGAGCAAGTGCATCACTCCAGACACGTCATATATCAAATCTTTGCACTGACTCACTTGACTCATCACTTATAGCTTCGAGTGGCCTCCATCCAAAGAGAAAAGAAGAGAATAGGAATAACAATTAGGATTAGAAGGAGTAATAAAAAAACGTTTTGTTTTTTTTGTTTTTTTTTGTAAAAAACTGATTGACTGGTGATGCAGGTATTAAAAACGGAAGTAACAAGGTCAAAAGGAGATAATACGCCCGAATCTACCACCTGCCACATTCGATTTTCAGTCAGTCTTGCTATCTTGTCCACAACGTAGCTCCCCACCACCACAGCCCTCTTTCTCTGTGTATAAATCTAATTCCCCTCTCTGAAAAAGAGGGCACTGCAGTCAGTCCCCCTGTGATTAACCTAATCCGCTGATCGCAGAGCAGCGCTTCCCTCCATGCCAGCATGGTACCATAGTTGACGTCAGCAGCACTCACGCTGTGATAACCAGGGGGCATACTCTGAAAATTGTGTGAATTCTAAGCAGTGCAGAGCCAAACACCACCGCTAAACATGTACTAACAGCTAAAGCCATAAAAAGCAAGCGCTCACAGCACAACAAGGCTTTTTCTTTACGATGACTATGACTACTATGTACAGTTATGGGGCTGTTTAAAATACAGATTGTTTGACATGGCAATGCACAGAGCACTGCTTCAAGATCATCACTCTGTATGTTTGTAGCGTCACTGTCCTGTGAGAACAGTTTTTTATCTCCATAAAAATGATGCATATTCCTGCTAAATTGAAGAACATTTTAAAAGAGACATTATGCAAATGTTGAAGTTCATCATTTTATAATGGGTTACTACAGAATCGGTTTACATGCTTCAATATTTCAAATTGTCTCTTTAAGGCCCCTCCCACTCCCAGATACCGTGTCTGCTCTGATTGGTCAGCTCACACATGCCTGACCCAGCATCACTAACAACAGAGCTTCTGTGCTAAATCATTGTTTTCCTGCCAAACTAGCTGCTATGCACAAATTATGCAAATGTCTGACATGGTGATGTAGTGTGATGTCACAGAGTTACAGAAAACACTGAAGGGGTGGAAATAAACCCAAAAGAAATTGTAATCTATAAACTACAATAATTACCTTTGCCAGTGGGGTTATGCTTTTACCGGTGTCTGTGTGTTTGTTGGTCTGTCAACAGGACTATACAAAAACTAGTGCATGGATTTCCATGACACTTGGATGGATGATGGCTTTTGGCCAAGACCAGATTCGGATTCGGATAAAGGGACGACTTCTTCTCACTTTCTTGAACATTCTGAGATGAGAGTTTTCCAACATTTTAGTTGATTTTAGGGAAATAATGCAATGATCTGATCCGATGGTGATCCTAGACCTGGTGAGCTCAAATTATGGTTAAGTACTTATGGGCAGTTTGAAATCTAGAGTGATTAAGGGCTATCACATGGAGACATAATATCAAGCTGACAAAGCTTGATGGAATTGTGCTCTGCTGAGTGCCATTCTAGTTTGCTCTGAGATGTAAGGGGAAGAGAAGTGTTAACTTTATATGAATATGATTAAATAATTACTTTCGCTCCTGAGTAATTAGTCAAGAACACTTTCAGTGAGTCATATCAAATGAGTATTCATTACATTGTTTTGTTATGTGGGTATGATAATGTTGTGTTTATGCCTGGTACTGTAGCAATTTCTGAATTTCATTATCTACGGCATCCGTGACCTTCACGTCCGTACGTGTGGCATCTGGTCCTGCTCTGTCAAAATACAAACAACATTCACTCACACAAAGGAGTGTGCCTCACTTCCTCTTGTGGTCCAACTCAATTATTTAGAGCATCTACGTACGTAGTGCGGAGGAAACCCAACGCATACGTCAGTGCAGATCAAAGGCAGAGCGTACCTTATATTACCGTCTATCATCTGGAGCTGGTGAGTTTTACCATCATGCTCAGCCAGTGACGTGCATGCATGCGTGTGTGCGTGTGTGTTGTGGTGAGGACATTTAAGACTAAGAACATGGTGGATGGTGTTTGGGGTTAGAGGGCTTGATCCAGACATGAGAGCAGGGAGTCAGGTAACGAGGCCCACGTGTGCCAAGTTCTTCTTTCGCAGGCTCTTTCCTTCCCACTTCTAAAACTTTTTATCCGCTCCATCTCCCAGCTGTCATCCGTAGGTGTGTAATCCGCAGAGTGGTTCAAATTCAAAACAATGATTCACTTCAGGTTCGTGGTTCAAGGAGACCGTATGGGGGAACATTCACCAAATCGCCTAACTAGCAGCTCTGCACACATCAGCTGTTCGGAGCATGCATGAGAGGTTCTCATTCGAAACAGCACATCCACTCAGCTGGGAATAGATGTTTGAGCGAAAGTGGACAGTTTCAAGTCATATTACTGCGCTGTATCTGTGCCGCGTGTACGTGTGTGAGACAGTGATTAGCTTCTGATCAGTCACTTTGCAGGTCTAATACTGCTAATCCTGTTTTAGGCCTCGGTTTCAGTTAATTATCAAAAAACCTTAATTCTGCTAGATGAGCTTTTCCATTATTGTACAAAATTAAATTGGCTGCCACTGAAATCCCCCCCTCACAGGAGAAGCATTTCTTGTCGATGAAACCCTACAGTGTCACATTTCACTCAGACAACCTGAGAAGCAGAAACCCACTTACTGTGGAGTCTAGCCCAGCTTACAGAACATATCCAGTCAGAGTATCCAAAGCACACTTGAAGTTTGTTATTTAGATCCCCATTTGGAGCCTTAAACCTAAGTATGGTGAGAAATTGGCGTGATTAAAGTGCAGATGTACAAATGGGAGTCGACACGTGTGAAAGCGTATGTGCAGCAAGCGAGAAGGCGGGGGGGGGAGGGCAAGGAGAGAGAAAAACAGGAAAGGGCAATTTTCACTCCACGTCTCTCCTCCAATGCACTGAGGTGATTTTCTCGCAGCGAAAAAATCTTATCAGCAATTTCCAGCAGCGATCTATGCAAAGTACACCACTGAGCTTCCACTACAGAGGACTGAGTCTAATGAGAATGACACACTGCGTCCTTACACAGCAATTCTGTTGAATGTATGCAAAAGCACACACACACTCCCTCTGTCTCTCTCTGTCTCTCTATCGCTCAAACACAAACATACACACATCAGCACAGGCCAAATATAGTCGGAATACTCAAACTCCTCCAAGAAGACATGTTGTGAAGGAATCAAGCATCTAGCATATCTACTTGTAGGGACTAATGCATTATCAAGTGTTAAACATACAAGATTTTAAGCATTATTATACACGGCAGCAACAAATATTTCCTATGTAAGGAGATAGCATTTGGTAGCCGGTCCAGCAGTGCTATTCCCTCCAGTGCAAAAGTGTATTCCCTCCAGAGACCAGAATTCATGTCCTGTTTTTGATCGAGAGTCGAGCCTGATTTGCTTTTAAGTTATGTGTTGTCAGTAAGCCGAAATGACGTGGATTATGTTACACGACATGAGTGACATTCTGGACTAAACCTAACCAAGTAGTTGTTGAGCCTAAACCTAACCAACAGTGACCGTTTGAAAATGTTAATGACAGTCCAGAGAGCATAATATGTGAATCGTTTTTCAGCAAGCTTTAATTTGAAAAGTCTAACTGAACATTGCACATGCCATATTAATGCTACCGTGACCGTGGAGCCCCTTCGCATGAAAAGCAGGCACTAGAGGTTTGGGTAAAGTGCCACTGTTCAAAGCTTAAGGCCACTGACCAAGCTGTCGTGTCTGATCTGATTTGAGTGAGAATGTGTTGTATCTGATGTCAGCGTCCCGTTTCCTTCAGAGGCCCGACAACATGACCACCTCCTGACAGCCCCAGTGTGATGCATAAACACAGCTCTTCATTCAGGGAGAGAAAAGCTTGTGTTTGCCAACGCAACTTGACTGGGAAAACAACTCTCCTAAACGTATTTTCTCGGAGACAGGGTTGCAATAGTGGAAACACACACTCAAAATCAAACACAAACCTACAACCACACTGACACTGTGACGGGCAACAGCAACGCTTGGTCCCCGCTTTTCTTTCATCTTCACATACCAAACCCAGGAGCGATGGTGGGATGGGCTGATGGGAACTTCCAGATTGGATGACGTCGCCATCATAGTCTCGGTCGCCCTTGTGATCAAGAATCAATTTATTCCTTGTTTGTTCTCTTGTTCTCAACAAGTCTCAGCTCAATAACTTACTTGATTTGATTCATAGATGATGAAAGTGTCAGACTGGTTTTATTGGACCAATCTTCTCAAGAAGAAGGGAACACAGAGGCGCTGCATCCTGGTATCCAACTCCGGATCGTCTCGGGACAGTCTCAAAAATTTGCCGCGATAAATTCAGCATCTGTTACTTGATAACTGCTCTCGGTTGTAATAAAGCAGCAGCTGGTAGCAGACACTGGCCACAGAAAATTACCCTGCATGCTCATTTCCGAAGGGCAGGTTAGCAGTTTTCAGCAAATAGGATGAGACAGAGTCGAGCCAATTCAAACACAATCCCCATTCTGTCATTTAGGTAAGAGCAGGATATTGGCAGTGCTGGCAAAAACTTATTCAGAGTCCTTGTAATTAACAAAAAACTAAAAAAGTTGTGAAAGCGCTTGTGATCGTCCAGGTGAGAGCGTCCAGAGCCATGTTTCACTTCTCTGCCTGTTCCTGTCCTGCTGAAAGTGATGCTGTTCCTCTTTCTAGTCTCTGCCTCGGTTCAGGTCTGCTGGACCACATACAGGTCACATTTCATGGATGATCCTTGATCCCCCAGCACTGCATAACCAAGGTACAGTATATGGGCCACGGCAACAACCGCAAAACAATCTGGGTTTCTTGTCAACAACTGTCCCTCAAATTATTCCCATTTCTTGACTCAAAATAGTCTCAAATAAGGAAAGAATCACATTTTTGAACCAGCTAATAGTCAGATCGAGCCAAGATCAACAACAACTTTGATCTATGGAATGATAAGATGCAAGATGGCACATTTGATAACATAGGTACGCGTTAAGGGTAATATAATATGTAAGATTTTTTTTTTGCCAACTCCAAACACTGTTTTTTGTTATTGCTTTGATTTAATGACCCCACGTGACATAAATGATTGTGCGTTTAATGTTGTGACAAGTTGCTGTTGAAATAGCAAGAACGCATCTATAATAAACAAAAAAGAAAAAAAGGAAAAAAAAGCCACAATTTAAACATTGCAAACTTTGGAGCAAATATCGCTTCGTGTTTCCTTTCAAATAACAGCCCAGTGGTAAAGTGCTTTGGCAACAACGTGCAAGATGAATTGCGTTCTCATCGGGTTCCCTTCTCATGTTACCCGCCCACTTCCTTCATGGCACTCTCTGTGTCACAACAGCCATGTCTGTCTCACTGTACATGCTGATTGAGCCTACATCGGGTCTGATTACACAGAACAGCGGCACGCGGACCGATGCGATAAGGCCTAAAACAACAACAGCTCATGTCGAGACACACAACCCCGGCTTTGGAAAGCAGCAGACGCATCGAGAACTGCGCATTTCAGAAAGCCGGCTGCTGTGCATCTTGACACATGAGACTACATGTATCAAATAGCATTCAGCAAACACAATATGTGACTATAAAATCTGTTGTTCCACTGTGGCCCACTTTACTGGTCCATTCAAAGTGCCTCTAAAAACAGCGTGTAAAACTGCCTGGTTCAAGAGCACTCGACTCGTGGCTCTGTGTGGTCGGTAATTGTTTGCTTTGAAACCAGGTACTTTTTCAGAGCATGCATGGTGGCCAGGGAATTATTCGTTGAGAGGATTTCTCTTGACAGAGCAGGAAAAGCTTTTTGTTAGATGAACTGATGGATCAAGCACAATTTACACTGGAGAAACAGGAAGGTTTGGTTTGAAAGAATAATCATGTTGAAATGAATAGAGATTCTTCCATTGATCGCACCACCTGTGTGACAAAGGAGTTATTAATCACTTAATGTCGGTCAATTTGAGAGTGTGCTCTTTATGTCTTAAACCATCATAGTCCGAATAAATGAAAATGCTGTTCAGTCCATTATTTGAATTGAATGATTAAAAGTAAGAAATGACTGATTCATACACTCTGTGGAAAGTTACATCAACATTCACCATCTTCAAGAGGCTGTTCGTTTGTTGTTTGTACTGCTTAACCAACTGTGAATCAATAGTCGTGTTCTTTTTTTCTTATTCTAGATTTTATTCTGTTTAGCGTTTCGTTTTCATTTTCCATCCCACACTGTAACACAAACTGACTGACTGTGTGTTAATAATAAAAGCATTTAACTGGTGAAACATGAGTAGACTTTTATTTTGAAGAAGCGCTGTGACTTTGCTGCTGGAAGGCGGGCATGCAATGTAACCGGTCTTCCCTCGACCACCGCATAACACCAGGAACATCAACTACAGCAACAAGTCAGATAAACTGTTCATCAGGTACATTTTTTGATGAATTTTCAAGTCAAACGTTAGAGGTCTCATCTTATATCACAAACTGTTGTGACACCAGCCCTGAAAACCATGAAAATTACAGAGCAAAAAAAAACTGTTTCTCTCCCTCTTTCTGCAGCTCAGAGCTGTGATGCCAGCTTAATGGGGGAAGAAATCCACAGATGGAGTGTGATTCAAAGTTCAGCTAACTCACACTCTCTCTCTCTCTCTCTCTCTCTCTCTCTCACACACACACACACACACACACACACACACGTACGCAGGAACACACACGCACAGTCAGGTAATGACTCATCCTGAAGCAAAGACAGGCGACAGAAAACATTACTCAGTCTGAATATTCTACAACCATACAGTAAAGGGACAAAACAAAAAAAACACACACACACATACTGACTTAAAATGCCCCCGAACTAGGGAATTCTTCGAACACACTAACATGAGAGGGAGGAAACAACCCAGACAAAGGCACTGAGGTGAGACACATTTCCATGGCAACCCCATTCATACGCCAATGGGCCTTGACCTCACAGTGCAAAGATAGAAAAAACTCTTTTTAATGTATCTGATTTTATGATTTATGTATATGCTGGTATTTTGTCTTTGTGATATATTTAGCATTTTCTGTCCTATTCTGCTCATGCTCATTCAGTCTCAGACTATATAAAAGGGGTTAGGGGTTAGACACCTGGGGCATCTCTCCACTGTGACTGACACTTACCTCTCAACTAGATTCTATACTGCATACACAACATATGTTGAAATGTATACATCATGCAAACAAATGAAGGAATGTGTACCAAAGGAAAGCAGTTTACTTATACACAAGGAAAGGTAGGTCTAAAAAACAACAAGAGCAGTTGTAAATTTAGACACGATATTTTGAGTCTATGTTGACTGGCCATGTGAGAGTAAGGAAGGGGAAGATTCAGCGAGGTAGAAGACAAACGAGACAGAGGGCTGCGATAAGGGATTAGATAGGTAGAGAGCCGTGGAAATGATTATTGGACTGAATGAATAATTGGCTGGACACAGCAGGCACTCTGGAGAAGAAACGAGAGGAGAAGAAACAAAGACGAATTTCTCACACAAGTACGATCACCACTATATTTGGCTGTTGCGTGAGGGGAGCTGGACTCGTTTATTTCAAAGATAATTTTGGTGCTCTTTCCTTTTTTTTTCATTGGGGTTGGGGGCTTGATAGATAATTCAGCTGAAGAGTGACAGGAAATGGGATGAGACAGAGAGAGAGAGAGAGAGAGAGAGGATGACATCCAGCAAAGGGCAACAGGTCAGATTCTGTTGCCGCAGACAGAACACAGACAATGCTGGGGTGCTCTAGCCAAGTGTCTAAGCTACTGGATTTATTCATACTCAGTACTCTCAGGCAACTTCTTTAGCAAAACGTATTTATTCAAATGACATTAGAAGATACCTGTTATTGTGGCATACTGTGTGGGAGGAAAACCAGACCGTGTTTCAGCAGTGTTAGTATTAAAGGAGACTTATTATGCTCATTTGCAGGTTCATGATCAAGGGCCCATCTTATTACTATAAACACTTTCTGCTGCTCTGAGCCACGCTAGCAAAGCACCTGATCGCAGCTCATTTTAAAGAACGTTGGTCTAAAACTAATGACACTTGCGCTGGGTCCCACATCAGCAAGACAAGACGAGCCCTGATGCTGGAGGATCGCTGTAGGTTGAATTATTTCACCAACCCACACCCAGTCCCCTATTAATAAGAAGGGTAGTCTGCATGTCCTGTCCGATCAGAGGACTGTAATCCACGCACCACATTACACAGGCTCCGTATGTACTGTATTTCGTAGGAGAGTCTAATGAATCACTTAGGGGCTTTGTGAAAAAAGCTGTTTTACTCTATAATATCTATAATATAACTCTATAATAATAGAAAAGGGGTTTTGCTATCTCTATAAATAGTGCATTAAGCATGTGAAGGAAATTTAATAGAGGTCCTGTTTCAATATCTGAGCAAATGTAACCACAGAGTAAATCGAGTGCGTGCATTTAAATACCAGCAGTGAGAATTAATGTGGAAATTAGCTGCTTTGCCAGTTCAGCTATTATTTATGATACAAGACTCCTTTCCTATTACTGCTGTCGGGTCAAATACTACTAAAAGCAAAGGCGGTGGTGGTGGTGGTGGTGGTGGTGGTGGTGGTGTGTGCCGCTCAGCTTGCTGCCACCACTGCCGCCGCTGCAGCCAACGCATGTCCCGCCCCGCAGACATCGACCTGTAGGCCCCTGCTCCTTCATGGCTCCCCACAGGGTGCCGCATTGATCTCCCTCCTCGCTCACTTCCGCTGGCTTTAAATTATGCTTGGCAGGAACCGACATGAAACCTTTAGCCTCGACACCAAAACGAAATCCATACTCTCGTTCCTTCTCAATTAAAACGCTCGAAGTCGATACGTGCCACGGCTGAGCGCGGTGCATTAAATGTGCAAAATATTAGGGAAAGCACAGGAATACAGGATGGGTGAATCCAACAGCTTAAAGCCTCCATATGAATCCATATGACCAAAGGAAGACATGCAGATAAACTGTTTAGTTAAAGAGGAATTCAGCTTCTATAATTCAATATGCTGAATTATTCGAGAATAACACAGAATTTAGAGATATTATGCTATGAGCTGTCTGCAGAATTAAAATGACAACCTAATGCACTGGGTGTCCTGGGCACACAAACCAGACATAGAGCACACACGTGTGCAACACAACTGCCACAAAGGCCGCCACTGCCATCACTACAAATCACATAACACTGTAGGGTGTAATTATCACCAGGGTGGGTCCTTTGTGGGTCTGCACGTGGGCCCTTACACACAAGTCAAAGACCAAGTGTGTTTGTGTCTGTGCACATGTAGGCTCACAAGCGTGTGCATATGTCGGTGTGTGACATTGTGACGCACACAGTTACCAGCAAACGTCGCCATGGTCGAACTTTTCAATCTTTTATTTCCATCTCTGTCTCCCGTTTAAGCCATACGTGTTCTTTTGTTCACTCCCTTTATCTCTTCTGTTATTGATTTCCCTCGTTTTCCTCGCGTCTGGCTGATCTCTCCCATGTCTCCGTTTAATTTTCCGCCTGTGCTCTTCAGACACATGTTATCCCCCCCCCCTCCTGTTTTGAGTCCCTGAAGTTATCATGCCATGCGATCATCTCATTTTCTATCATTATATCTCCAGCATCAATTTGTGCCTGTGCCTTTGTGTTTTGGCGTGCGGCCGCGCTCCTTACCTGTTTCTATCTTTGTCTCGGAGAGGAGCGGTGTGTCATACGATGGCCTCCAACCAGGGCCTATTTTCATCTTGTCTGAGTTTGTCTCTCCCGCAAATAACAACTAAATGGGCCACTTGGGATTTTGCCTCTCTCTTTGAGGTGTTGTTTACTCTGTCTCAACTGAAAATAGAAATAGCTCTTAGTGCAACAAAGATCTGAGACGACACGGCAGGTCATTTACTTCAAATTGCATCCTGGGCCATGCCTCTATCCACATCTATCCATCCATCCATCCATCCCACCAACAGCTTTTCCCGAGTAAAGCTGCTGAGGGCTGGATCCTATCTCAGCATGCACTGTGGAAGAGTCCCTGTCTTTTACAGGGCTAACACAAACAACACCATCACACCTGCAGGCAGTTTAGAGGTTTGAGGAATCTGCCGGAGCCTCCGGTCCAGGACCCTGGGAACCCGAGCAGTGTGATACGCCGATAATTGGAGCACACCCTCTAGTCTTCTGTTACGAGTCATAAAACACGGAGCTAGTGGGAGTTAAAACGTACTTGCAGTTTCACACATCCAACAAACCACTCAGGAAATGTTTCTACACTCACTCAAGTGACTCAACGGCTCAACTGTGACTTAATTAACGAACACAGCTACAACGTCTAATCTATATCAGTCTGTATCCATATAATCAGGATATCAGGACAAATCTCATCCTCCTTCCGTGTGGTACCTTGCCACTGCAGAGTTTTTGGACAACATCAGACACTTCCAGCGGAGAAATGGGCAAGTCTCCCCTGATTCTCTCAGATTCCCTTTTCTTATCAAGGAGGAGGCGACAGACAGATTCAGGGATTCCTCCTTCCTCTGCCTGCCTAGTCAAGGTGAGCAGGTTTTCAGTATCTGCTGAGAGGAACCGTGGAAACATACAACCTCTCGATGCTCCTTTCGCACCCAGGAAGAAGTTTAATTCCTTCAGTCCTCCTGAAATCTTCCTTCTCATCCAGGACTGCTCTAGCCTGACATCTTCCTTCATGGATTCTCCGGTTGCCAGCACAACAGGCACCGACAATGGCCACAACTCTCAGCAGCCACATCGTCAACACAGGCCTTGAACATAGCTCAGATATCATGTCCCACATGCTCCAAGTTCACTCTGCACATTTGGATGGGAGGATGTTAGATTTTAATGTGGATCGCATTAAAAACACTTAGACTGAGCTTTACATGTTGAATTTCAGTTATCAGGATAACAGAGAAAGAGTAAGATCGTGAAGGTCTTAATAAAGCTGTCCGATATCGGTTTCACTGGACAGAGCCTGCGTCATTCCAGCCATTCCAAAATCCTGAGCCTGTCGCTATGGCTGATACTTCCAGACTAAATAATAGCAGGAAGATGAGATGCCATGTGGTGAAATAAAAATGTCTGTTTCTTAACCAAGCTGAAATGCATCTCAAAGAAAATTAAAGCAACTTTACATAGCTCAGCTATAAGAGTATAACAAATCAATTTCTCAACAAAATGATCTCAATCATCCATTTCACATTGTCCAGAAGTGCTTTTACACATCATCAGGCTGTTGTGTTTGAATAATAAGAATAATGCAACACTAGAGCTGACCTTAAACCTACCTAAGAGTTAAGGCTTGTTTAGATGATCCAGTTAAAACCTCCAGGACAGGTTCCCCTGGAGGGGCCAGGTTATCCTGTGTCATGGACCAGTGACATCACCGGTGACACAAATGTAAAGTGACCTCTGTGTGTTTGTGTGTACTTCCTGTGTGAAGGAGGGGAGGCTCCTCTTTCTATGTGTCCATTGTGTCCCCACAGAAACCTAAGGGGAAGAGGGTGGACTCGCATTCTCAACCCCTGCAAGTGCGAACACACACTAACACAAACACGCACACACGCACGCACGCACGCACACACACACACACACACACACACACACACACACACACACACACACACACACACACGCCGTACTGTCTGCAACTTGAGTCTGGGAATCAGATTCCCACCTCTCTTCTACACACGTACCTAGTCTCTCCATCAAACACACACACACGTACAGACACACACAGGGGCCTCTATGTCACAACAGGCCTGAGAAGCACTGACAGAGAGGCATACAATTTAAGTGACACCAGCACCACATGGGGGCAGACTGGAGGGAGACCTACGTCATACTGGTTTACAAACGACAAAGAAAGGGCTGGACTCTCAGCAGCACCAGCAAACCGGAGAACAAGTCTCTTCCTCTTCTTTCAGTCCTCGTCTGCCCTGCTCATCCTCCACCTCTCTATTTCTTTAACTCTTCCTGGACTCTCTTCCACTCTTCTCTGTCACTCAATCATCTGTACTCTCTGTCCTCTCTGTCCTCTCTTTATTTAAAATGGCAGAGTGTGTGTGTTTGTGAAGTCTTTCAATGACTATGTTCACATGTACAGTAATATGCCACTGTCATGGTGAACATGACAAGGTTCAGATTTTTATATGGTTCATGTAAGCAGTTTGGATATTCTGTATCAGGCTTCAATCTGAATGAAGCATTTTTGTTGGAGACATGTGGGAAAACCAGAAAATATTCATGTTTAAGCAGTTTTATTTGGAGAATGTATTTTTTTTTTCATAAAGAAATTACTCAAACTAATTAAAAGATTATTTAAATTGTTGGTGATTAATTTGATAATTAAAAACTAATTGATTAATCATTGCAGCTCTTCTCTCCAGTACAGTTGAGAGCTTTGGATGCCAGTACGACTACAGGAGCCTTCAGCATGTGATCAAAGGAAGTAATTTACCATGCTGCTCCAAGTTAAAATCACTCGCGCCATCCCGAAATCGTTGGCTCTGATAATAGTTCGCTCACAGTGTGCCGCACCGTAGGTATCCCAACCATATGGCAGTTTGGTATTCACACATAGTCATCCTGAAGATAAGGGGAAGGCTGCGTGAGAAGATGAGCCCAGTGGTGGAGCGACTCTGCGTGGGCGTTAGCGGCTCGTTTAAATCCTTTGCTGCCGCCCGTGTGTCTGTAGACTTTGCAACAGCAATCTCTACAGCCTTCTGACAAAATAGCCTGCATCACAGTCTTACGTGGCAGCCTGATAAGATCAGGGAAAAAAATGGTAAGAAGAAGGGACGGAGAAACAAGAGAGTGAATGCAGGGAGATGACGTGACGAGAGAAAAGGGAGGCAGAAGAGCTCCAGAGAAGCAGAGATAGTAAAAGGGATCCAGAATAGTCTGAGAGGAGAGAGAGAAATCAGAAAGAGGTGTAAAAGAAAAAAAGCTGGTACACTGTCCAGCTGAGTCACTCACTGCAGAGCAACCGCAGCACCGAGCCACCTCTGGTCTGCCCTGCATTCATTTCACAGCTCAGCCCCTGATACATTATCAAACGAGCACAGTCACAGTCACTACGGCAGCTGGGAGGCTGGCACTGACGCCGCTGCCAAACAAGCCAAAATCTATACAGATGCAGTCACACGCTAATGCGACACAACGCATCGGCTCGCTGCAGAGCTGAGCAGGGCAGATTCTGGAGCTCGTACATCAACTTTAAAGGGTTCTGTATCAATAAAAGTTTCTTTTGTCAACAGCAAACCAACTTCCTGTAATGTAAAACCTAGTTGTTAAACATATACATATTCCATCTGTGTTTTCTGCTGGCTCGGAAGTTGTAATTATTGTGTAATTTTTTCAAAAGGTACACGGACTGCAGAGGAGGACTCAAAGATCCCTATCACTCATAATCTATTTACAGTGCACAATGTCCGCACGCTAATAGATACAAAGCTTTGAGGCACAGCAGACACAAATATCTTCCGGCTCTCTGTCTTCATTTGATGACGCCACTGGCCCCAACGAATTATCCGCCAAGCACAGCCGAGCCGTGACTGCGCTGCACCTACGACAGCACTTGGTCGAGCGTAAAACAAGGTGCATAACGAGGTTGGATCAATGCACTCCCTATCCACTAAAATCCATAGTGCAGTGGGGTGAACAGTGTAATTCTCACACACGTTTTTTGTGCCATAATGCAGCAGACCCCATCGCAGATGAAGCAATTTGGTCGCTACGGAGCTCGTGTCTCTTTTCTCTGTGACGTCTGAGTTTTTAATAAGCCAGGGAGATAACGCAGCTTCAGATCAACGACCTAAACGGCCAAACTCCTGCCGTGGGACTTGCGGTGTGTAAAGACAATCAAAACTCCTCATTAACAACCTCACCAACTGCAGCGGCACCACGTACTCTGCCTAAACACTACAAATCAAGCCCTCTTCACGCTCGGTTTGTTCCACTTAAACAGAGGAAAGAGACACGAGCAGAGGGAGAAAAAAAAAAGAGCTAGAGTGCTTTTAATGCAGATCAGCAGGGACCAAGAACATGTTTTGTCACTCCACGACTCCTTTCAAAACTCTTAAACCTCTGGTTCTGTTTTTGAATTGCTTCCAGGGATAAACATTGGAAAAGGAATTAACAGGACTAATGGACTTCTTAAAGAAATATGTGACTAGTGTACCTAAGCTGAACACTTATCTAAAAGGCAGTCATGGACACCATCATCTGTGAGAGAGGGTGAAAATGCCCTCAGCCTGCTTCCGATGTGTTTGATTTGATTGTCTAAATGTGGACGTGGCTTTTACTTCATTCTTTATTTGGATCATACAAGGCCAGAAAAGGCAACGCCGGGCAGCGTTGCATTCGACCCATCAGCAATAAATGTCATAACAGCCACAGAAGCAGGATGGTGGCCTGATGGGGACAATCTGGAGTAAATCAGAGCTGTTAGCCTGTTATGAAACATCAGCTTGGCCATAACCAAGCAAACTGGTTTCTGAATAGTATGTTATAGCAAAAGATTAAACTTGCTGAATGAGACTTGAGCGAGAGTGTAGTAAGAAAACATACTCATCATACTGTGGTGGTCGATGTCGGATACTTTTGCGTGTCTGTAACTAGGATTGCAGCAGTGTACAGGTTTTAGACTTCTGTGGTATAAAAACTGACAATTATCATACAGTGTACATTTGCTCATCTACAGTTTTACAAGTTAATGTCAAGTTTATAACAAGTGTCAGTCTGTCAGAGAATGAAAGGTTTTGTTTAATAATGATTAAAAAAAACCCCTCCTTTAATACTCATTGTTACTGATGATAACAAAAGTAATTGTGTAATAAACCACTATATACATCTTACCATACTGTTAACATCTACTCCTCTGTAGCCCTATTCACAATCCAGGTCTTATCTCTGTACTTAAAGATATCATCCCTGTCAGTGACACTGGTTTGAATGCAACACGAGCAAATGCATTTTGCAACTTTGAAAGTTATTTTCGCAGTGCACAATGCCCTTATCCTGCCTCACTGACAGTGCTTTCAGGAACACATTATCGCTCCCAACCTTCAACTATGAAGCCCTACTTACCCCTCTAGCATCAGTTTTGCTCTGTGGGGAAGTTGGCAAGAAATATGTAACATCTGCCTAGACTTTCAGAAACGAAGCTTGTTGGCAGAAGATTCACACACACTGTTAGACTGGTTTGAAAAAGTTAAGCCGCTGAAACTACTTCGGTTGAGTAAACGATTATGTGTTGAATTAAAATCACTAACTTACTAAGGTCAGTTCAATCACATCACTTATGTTACATAATTTACATAAGTAAAGCACAAGTTAGTACAGCATTATACTTAGAAGCACAGAATCACTGACCAGGCTGCAATATTGTGATATTGCTGTTACCAGTTCTTAGCAAATACGGCAAATATTTTGTGAGAACAAACTTCACGAGAAACTACAAAAACAGAACTGTGAATGCCGTCATTACGAAGACATCTGCCCTTTCAAGACTATTATTGAGACATTTAAAGGCAGCATAGATGAGTTTGGAAGCCTATCTACAAGCAGCCATGTTCTCATCAAGAACACATCGAATGAGTCACTGAAGCTGCAGGTGGTTGGCAGGCCTCTAAGTGCACATGTGAATCAGATGAGACAGAAACCGGCGTCTTGAAATGGTCCGCGCTGGTGATGGAGCATAAGGAGCACGGGCCACCAGCGCAGATGGTCTCACTGTCTGCCATCTTCATTGTTTACCAGATCCAGTTACATATTTGTCCCTTTTTGAAAGCGGGAACGTTTCTGCACTAGACCGAAAAAACACAAGCCAGAGGCAAGTGAATATACTACTGCTGTCTGCCGCTGCTGCCCCAAATGCAGCACCCAGCCGGGCTGAGTGGTTTGTGATGACAGATGAGAGCCACAGAGAGAGGAAGATAACCCCTCTGGGACATTTTTAGGTGATAAAAACGACAACAGTAAACAAGTCTGTAATTAAAAGCTCATCTCTTTTGGTCTCCCTGGTGGCAGGAAGTGAATCGCTCTCTCCACAAGTCAGGATGATTTAGCCTGAGAGCTGCAGAGCCGACCAACATTTCCAGCTATTCATGGCCGATGAGAGGAAGTCTTTGTGTCTTCGTACATCCGCCGCTGTGCTAAATGTGTCTTCTTCGCCTCAGATCGATTCTTTTTGAGCGTAACTTGCTGATTGGTGTTTTTCCTCCGTTATCACGATGTGGGACATGTCGCGTTTGAACCTCGCGAGGACGCTGATCCGATTTGAAATGCGACTGATCCAATTCCCACCGTGTCTGACATCCCCACTGTCACCACCCTCGCCGCCATGACCGTCTTCGTCGGTGACCTCAAATAATCACAGCCATTGTCATTATTAACCATCATTAAATCCATTAAGGCCGTTCGGAGTCACTGGCATTTATCATCTGCGTCCTCTCCGGTTTCATCACCCTCATCAGATGCTGCATGTTGATGAACGAGAGGTGTGAGAAGAGTCAGCGAGATGAATGTGTACGTGGGAAACCAGTGTGTGTGATTTGCGTTACTGTGTTCCAGAGGGGTCTGTTATTTTCGCTCAACACTCTCCGCCTGGACTCCTCACAAGGAGCACCGCAAGGACGCTGGCAGATGGCGAGTGCTGGCAGGGGCTCGGCCCTCGGCGCCGCACGCCGGCTGCCAGCAGGCAGAGCAGCACACAGCTACAGGGAGGCTTTTTAGGCCACACACACTTGACACGGGTTGCTGGCAGACAGGTCAACCTTAAACACACTGCAGGGACAATTATAAACACATGCGGGGGACACGCCGACTACACACGCAGACAGATTGTGAAGTGGCCAAGTCTCGCAGTGATATAATTCATTTTGGTCATGGTGTGACTTTTCTGGGCCAGTAGTTGTAAAAAAAAAAAAAAAAAAAAATGGAGTGCGGGATCCCCTCAGGAGGAAACTGAAGGAAAGAGGTGCTGGGAAAATAATGAGGAACATTCTACTTTACTGTGAGGTAATTCGTGAGAAATTCTTATGTAGAGGAAGAACTGTTTGTTGTCGTTATAACTCACAGGCAGAACACAGGCCTTCCCAAGGAGTAAAAACAATGTGTCAAGTGGGACACTAGAGCAATCCAGAAGATGAATATGAGTTATTTCTAGATGTGGAAGAATAGTTGATCTGCACATTTATTAAGAATTATCAGTAAATGTATAGTTACACTTATTATGCTCAATTGCCCATTTCATTGGGGGTTATATCATAAATGTTGTGTTGTACGATCATTATTATTGTTATATTAAAGGTGAACCATGTAGTTCCGCAGAAGACTTTTTAATCAGAGCAGAAAATATATTTATCAGGTAGTGAAGGCGGACCCTACCACCTTTCGAGCTCCTAGATTGTTCTGTCACTTCTTTTTCCTCAGAGAACAGCTTGTTTATTCAGTAAAGGGCAAAATAAATATTTCTGAGTTTGTATTATCAACTCATTAATATCGTACTTTTGTATAAACACTCAAATAAGAAACCTCAAAATTGTACGGCAGTGCAGCTACATTTAAGTAAATGCCTTCCATCGGTTGGCTTCTTTTGTGTAAAACCGAGAAAAATCTAAATGTATCCGGGTGGAAAAACAATAACTAATTCTCTGAAATGTCGAAATCTGCTGTGCTGGCCAAGTATGTGTACTCACACAAGGAATTTGTCTCCAGTTTACATAGCACTCAGTGTGCAAACACAGAAAAAGAACACAATGCTACAACAATAAAATAAAAAAAAATAAGGTCGTGAATGATCATTTGAAATAGAGTGTAAGAATGATCAGTGTTAAGGACGTCCTGTACAATAACACATGAAAACATCTGGTTAACATTCAACTTTAAATGACCCGTTGCAACAACCAGAGAATCATTTTGTTGCTTTGGAAACAGTGACTGAGGCTGAACTACCAAGAGCCAATTCAATTTCCCCTAACGATCGAGGAGCCAGAAGATTACTATTGAGGGGTGACAGGAAATTATGTTTGTGTTGTGTGTGTTCGTGCGTGCACGCGTCTGTGCCTGTGCACGCAGCTTTGTCAAGATAATTAATAGCAGGCCAATAGTCTGTGTTTGGATAATGTCCAATTAATTTTCACTTAGCTTCCTAGATTTGTATCAGCAAGTTTGTAAATTCATTTTCCTCTCTGACTGACAGCCCGGATGACCAGCATGTCTGTTGTTGGTTGTGTCGTGCTAAATACCTTGTATGAAAAAAATAGCACACATGCTGAAGGAAGGGGAGTTCTTTCATCTAGACCAAACTTTCTTTTCAAGCGGTGCAGATCCACAGTAAGCGGTTTAGAGAGCACTAGCATCACACGAAAAACAGAGAAATTATTCAGATGATTGAGCTGAACGCAGCCAGACAGAAACACTGTAGCTCTAGCAGCCGAGCTAAAGAGAAAAGTGAAACACAGCACTGGGGAGATTTGTTGGATTTGCTGCTCAAACTCTGAGGCAGCTGGCAATCAATTTTCAAAAAATTCCTCTTCCCACAGCAACGGGCTGGTGAAGCCACACTTGCAGAGTCAAGATAATGTTTTTTTTTTAAGTAATCATTACCTCCACTGATCTTGTGGGAGCACCTTCTCTCACAGGCTGCTCCAGCTCCGTTGTCGAAAGGACAGATACAGGAAATCTTTCCTGCCACATGCCATCAGACTTTATAACAATAGTTAAATAATCTGGTCTTTCCATACAGTCCATACACACTTTATCTGTTTTTTCTGTTTTTCTTTCCTGCTACATGCCATCAAACTGTACAATAATAGTTATATAATCTGGTCATCTAATACAGTACATGCACACTTTATCTGTTTTTCTTATGCCCACCGGTCCACTGCTGATTATTTATCTGTTTCACTGCACCTTATATTTTATTTTATTTTTTGCACTATAATAACTACCTCTTTTTATACATTATCTATACTGTGTATATATGTATATTTGTACATTGTATTTTATACTGTAATTAATATGTTATTTCTTATTTTTATTTCAGTGTGTTGCTTATATCTTTTATGTATGTAAATGCTGCTGCTACGCCAACATTTCCCAGCATGGGATTAATAAAGTATATCTATCTATCTATCTATCTATCTATCTATCTAAACAGATCTCCATCTTCATTAAATTGATGGGACATTGGTGCTGGAAAATGAAGGAAGGAATCTTTATCATCATCATCATCATCCAAGCTTGGTGATGCCATGTCCTGTCAACAGTTTTACAGACATCAGCGGTGGCCATATGAAACAATGTGATACTAACTGCAAATTGCTAAGGTAAATCCTTACAGACCAATCAAAATACAGAACCAACACTGTCAGCTGGAACAAGGCAAGTCAAATCTATGGTAATTACAATTCTGAGCAAATAAATGTATGGGTCAGAACACCAAACATGAAGTGTATATATTTATACACAGGTGATTGATTTATTTGCAAAAAAAAAAAAAAGAAAAAAAAGAAAGAAAATCATTTTGAGTTTGATTTTGACAACATCGTTTTACAAACAGCTGTCGGCTCTGAAATAAACCCTTCAATCCCCACTGCTGGAGAGGGAACCCAGCGACAACAACTAGAAGGCAGGAGACACTTCGCCTGGATAAGTGTTATCACAACACATCAGCTGCTCACCTCCCCATCCATCTCGACCCATCTATTCCACACACACACACACATACACACACAGAGTTACTAAACCCCGCTGTTCCTGCTTCCTCCGTTACCATGGAGACCGAGCAGGAGCCGTCTCCGTGGACAGAATAAAAAAAAGTCCCACCCTCTGCATTTCACTGTCCTACAGACACACACACACACGCGCACACGCACACGCACACACACACACACACACACACACACACACAAGCAAACACATCCACATCTGACACCAGACAAACACAACACCCACAGAGCAGCTGAAACACACAGTGATGCCGTTCGGTGATTATTCCCCCAGGAAACCGTAAGGTCACCAGGATGACCATGAACAGTGTAGAGACCACCAGCCTCCCCACTGTCATCCCATGACTGCCTCCTTTGTGATCACACATCACCGCCTGGTCATTTATATGTCACCTGTCACACTGAGAGACACAGAGGGGGGGATGAGAAAATGGTTCCTCACAATATTTCTTGTCATACATTTAGATATATATGGTTTTGTAACGGAAAACAACCCCCCGACTCCATTTTGTGTCATTATGCTCCACCTCAACCCCCAGGGGGGGACACAGTGACAGAGAGGTTAGTGTTCAAGCAGTCTATAGGCCCCGTGTGTCACAACCAGGCATCCACACAAGACCACTCAGAACACCAACCGGGTCCAATTTTATACCTCATTACCTCCTCACACACACACACAGAAACAGACACACACAGAGTACATATGTGTTCGATTACGCTGGCAAACACATACATGTGAAAATGTATACATGGTCAAGGCACAAGGATCACTCAATACAAATTCTGTTTTCTAAACAGTGCCAGCTGATAATAATGATGGCACCACTAATGACAGGGTTTAATTCACTGAACTGGTTGGAATCTGTGTTTTAGGATGTTGTATCACTTGTAAGATATTTTTAACAAAAGTGGACATGGTCATGCACAAAGAATCTTCGTCTGTGCAATTTCTAGACAAGTTTATACAACTGAGTTACTAGTATTTGCTAGATTTATGGTGCAAGTTGCAGAATTTTGGAGATATCAGCCAAAGAAATGTCTGCCCTCTCCCGGATGTAATGGAACTAGGCGGCACTCAGCTTCCACAAAGTACCAGAAAAACTCAACACTGTTGTTTCTTTCAATAAATCATGACCCAGGTACTCAAGATACTCCACAGACCTTGTGAGCAGTTTAAATGAGGGACTATTTCCTTTCTGCCGAACTACACCCTCCAACTGTATCATGGTACAATGTCAGAAATGAAGTACAGTAGGAGTCTACTTCCATCCACCAAGGTACAATCTACACTAAAGTACCACTGAGGACTAAATACTGGACCTCACGGTAACTATGTGTACTTTTTAACAGCCAAAAAAGGTAGAGATTTTTTTTCTAAATGTACACTTTTTTTAAAAGGTTGATTTTTGTCCCCTTTAGTTAAGGGTACAATTTAAGGTGCAAGATCGGGTACAAACCACAAGGGTACAAATAAGTACTCAATGTACAACCGCTGTACCTTAGAGTGTGCTGCCCCAGTGACAACCCTAAGGTACAAATATATATATTTTTTTCTAACAGTGTACAGAAATAATCACGCATTTACACATGGATAAGAAGCTTGGGATGTTAACATTAATGGCATCCCCCTTGGCTGATCTGGAGCGTTAGCTAGCTTAGTAAGCTTAGTTGGACAGCCTCTAAACCACGAGTAGATGCATGCTACCCTCTACACAATGATACATAAAGAGAATACACATTGTTGTTGAGTTTCATGTTTTTCTTTGTTTGTGGTGCTTTGACGACCACAAGCTGAGCACCATCTAGTCTGACTATATTCAAGAGAAGGCAGACGCCTCGGCATAAGATATCTCCACAACTCAGCAACTCACACCTAAACAATCTAGATGGATGGATTATGATACGTTTAAAGCCAATAAGTAAAAACATTTTATCCATTAAAATTAGCCACTCCATGCCTATTTTTTGTACTTCTTACCTGCTCAGTGGGCTCAGTATTGAGGCAGCTACAGTATGTATGTGACCGGTGGATCAAAACAAATATGTTATAGTAAACATATGTCCCATTATGCATTTCTCAAACCAAGTTAACACTCTGGAGCACATCAACTTATAATGTGAACAGAATGAAAAAACAGGCTGTTTGACACTCACACAAAACGTGAGCATATTGTACACACACTGCCACAGGTCATCACTGAACATTAAAGACACAAAAACATGACACGGTATTTGCATATCTCTCAAACACTTTGTCGCATGATAAACAAACACGAACCCTTAATCCTGTTGAATTGCACCACGGCCTGGACAAGGTGCACGTGTGTGTTTGTGTACCGAGGCAGCAGGAGCAGCTCACCCGCCGGCGCTGCTGCAACCCCCGTGACTTCACATCAACCACATCCCAGCACCATCCTGCGTCACTGCTGACAGGGGATGCAAAATTCACTCAAGATCACACAGAACACATGGCGAGGGAGAGATATGGAGACAGACAGCAGGTGTCTTTGTGAATTTCCTCCTCAGAGTAACTGAAAGTAGCCAGAGCGACCCAAAAAGAACTGGGCCAGACGGACCAGGAGAGGAGAGGAAGTTGCTCAGATGAATAGCCCTTCTGAATGTGTCTGTGCCTGTGTGAGTGTTAATGGATTAGGTGCGGCTGTACATCTAACGCAGATTTGTACAGTTAATATGATGATGGCAGCCGTTTGTCACATAACTCACCTATCTAATCTCTGCTGTAGCCGAGTCTCTTGTGTAACGGTGAACTGTGTGATTTACATCGATTATGTAAACAGGACGGCGGTCTTACAGCAACAGCTGGCAGCTGCACCCTCTGCATGTGTAGCGCTCGCACAAGAGGTTTTACACATAAAGAGATGCACACACTTAAACCTAATTTCAATACTTGAGTTCAATTAAAAGACAATTTGAAAAAAAAAAAAAAAAAGACCGCAGAAAGCATCTTCCACTGGAAGTGTTAACAAACAGAAAAGCGTGACACAGCATCTTGTATTCATGAATAAAGAAAGTTGTCGTTTATTTGGGGAATCGGAGACATTTCATATTTATGTGTGCCGAGAGGAACAACGTGGGGGCAAAAAACGAGAAGCGAGTCAGTAATCTGAAAAGGAAAACAAACGTGCTTATTGTAGTATGAAACACAATGCGGACAATGTGAACGTCAGTATTGCCTTTTTTGAGCGCAGCACAGCTCGACTACCCGTCACACTAACAGTGTTCGCTTGGTTTTCTCCCACGGAGGATACATCAGCGCAACAAAAAAAAATCTGCGACAAAGATGTCATCTATTTATTAATCTTGTTTTTTTCGACCCCTTTTAACAGTTTCTGTTGTATTATGATATATTGTTTGATTTCAAATGGTTTGTATCCATGTTGTAGTTTGTGACTGAGCCAATGAGCTCTGATAAACGTCCACACGGCTGCAGTCTTTACAGACACTTGGGTACTTTGGCAATAACCAGGAAATATGTCACATGAATACACAAGGCTGTTTTGCTCTGTCATTCATCTTGGTGGTACAAAGTAAAATCCATATAATACTGCAATAAATGCTTATAAAGGATCCAGGTACCAAAATGATGCAATGCAAGTGTAGGCCAGCTTGAAAAAACAAAAAAAAACCAAAACTGTTTATCTGGGCGTGTCAGTCGTGCATGAAAAAAAATCCATCAACATCACCGCCACACCTATCAGAGGGATTATGTACTTCATTTCACACATGTCAATTGGGCTCCATCCTGTAACGATACAGATTATAAATGCGCTAATACACACAAACACACACACACACACGCTAATTAAAATACAAAGACGATTGCCTCTGTTTTTCATTCTGGGCTTGCTTAGTTAGCCCCTCCAGCCCGTTAGCACCACGCTGCTGGTCTTGCCTGCAGCTTGCTGTCGGGGCACTGCCACCCTGCATCGTCATTAACGCCTACAACAGAGCAGCAGACTCTGAAAGACTCTGCAGTGTCCTTCACACAACCGTGCATGTCCTCACTGTTTAACTTACGGTTCAGTTTCTACAGACAGGTTTAATGTGTTTGACCTGGCATCCGTCTCATCTATTTGTTCATGTATTTACTCATCTGAATTTCCCACAAGCTGACATTGTATCATACTGTTCAAGCAGAAAAGGATTTATGGTCCCCGGGACAAACCCTGGACTGCTGACAGGCAGCATTATCGGGCCTCAATATGCCAGTTTAGGAGGAGCTGACTCTGAAGAGACTTGAAGTGGCTCAAGATTGCCCACAATAGAATAACTACCATGGAAGAAAGTCAAGGAGAAAGGGCTGAAAGACACTAGAGTGATTAAAGATAGAGAAAATGATCAGTGCTCAAGTAGACACTCCTCACAAGTGACACCAAAGGCAATTAGTAATTTGCAAAGCAAATTGAAGCAGATTCTTCCCATGAGACATTGGTGCACAGTGCAATTGTTTGCCCCGGTTATTCAGTGAGAGAAATCAATGAGCAAAATTGAAGGTTTGGATTTTTAAATCTAAAGCACGCAAGATAGTCTTGGAAGTCTCTCTGAGGAATAGCAGTTTGCGAGAGCTAACATTATCTTTAGATGTACTTTAAAGCCATATGTTTGCATTGGTATCTGTTAACATAACAGCCAAACTGGCTCATATTTTGAGTTATGCTGGGGTGAGAAGAAAAACAGCACTTCCCATCTAGAAGTGCCAGACTCTATGCCAACATTGTACTAAAAAGAGCTTAACACGCACAACAAACCATAAAAAGCTCCTTTTGTTGTCGACCTCCATGCTAATTTTTGTAACTTGTTATTAATGGTATATTTTTGCTGAAAGTTAAAGACTTAAAAATGTTCAGCTCAGCTTTGTGGACACTGGATGATATGGAGGCTGATTTTTTTAGGTTAATTCTTTTTGGACATGTCGGGTATCGTCACAGACTGTACGCAGTGTAATTCATTGGATATAGCAGCATGTTATTATCTGTGAACCCAGAGATCAGTCAACCACTGATGGCTAACAGCTGTGGGGAAAACAGTCAGATGCAATTAAATGGCGTTTGAATCGAATCAAAACAAAAAATTGTAAGTAGCGTGGGATCATGGGAGGTGCCGTCTTCTTCGTCAAATGACCACCGTCATCACTGAAAATCTATGTAGATGACTCAGACAGAAATGTTCATTGGTGAGTGCCGTGCAGTCTGATTCGATTTCTCTGGGTCTGGGCATTGCCTTACATTACATTAGCGAGAGTGTAAGTGCATAACGCCACAACTTATCTAACAAAGGGTTAAACCTGTGAATGCATAAATGTTGCCATATATTTGACCAACAGCGATGTCACTCTGGTCACAATAAAAGAGATGTCACTATTCTGCATCCATCCTGCGGAACAATCTGAATAATTCCTCTTGGAGCTGGAGCGGGCGCTGTAAACCGCGGGGTTTTGTGGCGTTGCGGCGGCTCAGATGACTCAGACGCATACTGTGTACCCGCCAATCTGGCATGCAACCTTTGTTACAAGTCATCACGCCTCCCTCCCATCTTTCCTGCCCGTCTCTACTGTCAACCACAGAAGACAGCAGAAGCACGCAGCGAAATAACAAGTGCAAGGAGGCTTTAAGCGAGGCGAGATGGGAGTAATGTCACAAAACAACTTTGCCTCTCTATCAAAATTACAATTATCGGCGGCGTTTCAGAATTTATCTCTGGGGCGTAACGCTCATCGTGAGACAGACAAGCAAGGAAATACACGAGCCGCCACCACTCAGCCCCTCCAGCCTCAGTAAATTCTATATCCCTCTATTGATTTCAATTACGATAACTGTTATTAGGCAGCATGCACGACATAAAGTCGATGAGCCGGTTGATCGAATGTAGTGAAGGCAGAGGGCCAGAGGTGCAGATAGGAGGCAGGTAATAGATTGAGAAAGAGGGAGATTACATGAAATATCCTCTACACTCCACTGCAAGGTAGCAGCAGGTGATATGACTGAGAGTGGCAATCGGTTTCTGTAACTCTCTAGTAGTGTGAGTGAAGTGGAAGAGCTGCGTGGAAGAGACGAGTTTTCCCCTTAAATCCCCTTATTCAATCTACGTATACAGGCGTCCTCCCTAAAAGGACAGAATCGGTTTGTCTTTGTTTGATGTGACCATGTATCTCCAATTTTATTTCATTAGTGCATCACAACCAAAGCTGATTTTCCTGCAAATTAAAGTTTTAACCTTCCTCTGTGTCCCTGATGTGTGTTTGTGCCGGCAATCAGAAATATCTTTGAAGACGTGTGAATAATGGATGCGTCACGCATCAGAGAGGAAAGTAAAGGCCCATGGTTGCTTTGAATTAATGATGACAACAATGCAGACTCCACTCGACTGTCGGTGACACATGAACAGCAGAGGAATAAGAAGGAAGTCGACTGCAGGAAAGTGGCGAGGCGAGAAGAGAAGGGAGCGATGTGCGTAGCAGGAACAGACAGGAGCGGAGGAGGAGTGTCGCGAGGGATGAGCAGAAAGGGGAGGAAAAGAAGAAAAGAAGGGATTTAATTATCCAGTCCGTTGTGGCGGAGTAAACACGCGGACGCACGGCGAAGCAGCCCGGATCACAAACACACACACACACGGGTGTAATCGCGTAAGGATACACACACGCGCAGAAAAGTGACACATTAATAGCAGCTTGTGACAAACCGATTTCAGCCTTGTTGCAAAGTGTTCAACAAACAATTAAACATCACTCAGGAGTAACAGAAGTGGTGGGAATCTGTAAACAGAGAGTTTGACATTTTGGGAAGTATGCTTTTTAACTGTCTTGCCTGGTTTATTACCCTGATTTGTCTTTAGTTTTTTTGAGGGGGTTTTGAAAAAACCCAAACCATGATGTTTTCCTCAACAAACCCACGTAGTGTTCTTGCCTCAGCTAAAGTGGCATTACTGACAAACTACCTGTTGAGTCGTTTTGATATGAGGGTGTGCTGTCCTGTTAAACAGCCATGATACAAATGTGAGATTTATAAAGTTTCATATTCTGTTAATCCACACTGACCTTCCTTTTGTTCAGGTTGAATAAGACCCCCGAACCCTAGAGCTGTGAAACACTCTAATAATCCTAACCCAGTGTACGACACCCTCTGTCCTTAGACCCTTAATTTAATTCAAGGACATTTTTTTTTCCCACATGCCATATTGTACAAAAAAACAAAACAACCTTTTAACAGCTCATAACCTGACAATCAAACATAAGGACATGAAAGTGGGATCAGCACGCTCATATAACTGTCAGCAAGAATGTCAATGACGAACAGTTTGAGATGCTGATGAAAAATATTAGGGGGAGAGAAATAGAAAGTGGCTTTGCTGTACTTTGGTGGAACAAAAAGCTTGACATGCCACCATCAGCGCTCCCACTCACCCTGAGCCACTGATCCATCGGTCTGCCACCTCGTCGCCGACCTTGAGATGACGCTGAGCGACACTTTTACGGATTCTCGGGGCCGAGGGCATACAAATACACATAGTTTGTCTCGAAAGCAGAATTTTTTTTCATGCTAAAGTTAAAGCCGAGCTGCAACTGTTGAGAGTAAAACAAATCTTTTCATTAACCTGCTGGCCCCAAGGGACTGAATCAAGGTTTGTCTCTGAGGATCATTACACCACCCAAGATTTCAAAGGAATGTCTTAAGAAGGGAGTTTGAAGGTAAACCATATGGACAGGAAACTCTCTTTGTTGTTATGTTTGTGTCACACGAGACACTAATAAGACATGAGTATAAATGTTTGTTTCAGTGTGTTCATATGAGATTATTTATATTAATTGCATTATACTCCACCTTGTAGTCTGAACAGTGGATCACGGCTCCTCTGTTCTTCTGTACGATTGACCTTCAAATGCCAGGCTCGTTGGCTCGGAGCGCTGTGCCTCCTGGAATAATCTAAAAGGTTACATATGCGAGTGGAAACAAAGAAGATTGGGCAGACTCCTGGCAGAATCGCAGTCAGTGAACTAATTAGGACCCGAACAACACAAGACAGAGTGGAACGAAAGCTCGGGGAAAAACAGAGACCGGCATGGAGAGAAAGAGAGGAGGTGTTCAAGAAAATATTGAGTTTAAACCTGAGACATAAAGACTACAGAAAATACACAAAGACACAACTATGGGGCTCGCTGTCTCTATTGAAAAAGTCTCTGATTATCTTTGAAGATGCCTATTGTGAGACTTTTAACTCGCACTATTTTTATAGAGCTTAAATGACAAAGAAAAAACATTTTTCATCTCGTAATATAATCAGAGTCCCAATTAACATTCAGGAACAATCGCTGCATTTATGGCAAATTTGGCTTGACTGTTGACTTTCGCATCTTTAACCTAAGTAACCTAAAAAAAAAAAAAACACTGTAAAAACACTCTGCTCCATGTAATTATCCAGCTTTTATATATGGCTAAATTCACAAAATGTAGTTCATGTATGCTGTCAGATAAATGAAGTAAAGAACAATATTTCTCGCTGAACTGTAGTGAGGCTGAAGTTTTCATCTTAAGTAGTGAGCCTCAAAAATGTATTCAAGTAGAGAACTTGTCTTTCATTACTACAAAGGTAGAGCATTTAGAAGGCTGCAGACTTGTGGGGCTCCTCCCTGTACGAGACCTGCTTAAGCCTAATGCAGGCCAAAACTAATGTTAGGCACATTCTTATTAAAATCAAAGAGTTGAAATTTTCCAAACGTACGATCTGTATGCTCTGCACCATATCACCACATCAGTGTGCCGGTGTCAGTGAGAGCTACTGTACCAGCACGCTCAAAATTAAACTGTGACATCACATCAACACCACGTGGCGTTAAATATATCTATATCACACCAGAGACTTCGTCATTTGACCACCACATGTCAATAACAAATGTATACACTTCACATTTAACTGCTCCGCTGGAATGTGTTCCTCATTAACTTCTCTGTGAAGCTGCAAATACGTTTTCCAGATCCATGTATTTTTTCCAGCCGAACATAAATCCATAGGCTCTTGGTGTGTATTTGTGTGTGTCCGTCTGTGTGTACAGTGTGCCTCTGTGTGAGTGGTGTGTTCACCCGTGTGTATGACTGCGTGTGTTTTCCACCAAACCCCTGGAATGTTTTCCCATATGAAGTCTCTCCCACATGCTACTGAGTTATGATGTTTCCATCAAGCACTACAGTGGACAGATAGGCCTCTTACAGGATGTCTTCAGCTGGCCTTGGTCCTTCACGGAACCACTGTGAGTTGTAACTCCCTTCACTCTGTCATACATGGCTGGGTCAGTGGTCCAGTTTTGAGCCCGGACATACACAATATCCAGTCGTTATGGGCCCTTTGTATGCAGCTACCTAGAAACATATTCACCCAACTTTTTTGATAGTGTTGACGTCACGTTTGTGGACTCCTAATAATGTAAGTCTAATATTAAATTTTCTTTAAGGTCTCTTTTGGACTCTACAGACTGCATTTAATATAACACAATAAGAGTAAGAGTCTACAGCCACACTAGCAGCTCTGTGAGGTCAGGGGATCAGCAAAGTTATTGCAATTCACCCTGAGGCGGACGTCAATGTGTGAACCAAATGTCATCGAGATCCATCCGAAAGGTGTTGAGACATTTTTAGCTAAAGCGCATACGTAGATCTCATGGTGGCGATAGAGAAAAGGTCAAAGGATCAACAGAGCCAATAGAATTAAATCGCCTGGGAACCACGAACGTCTACAAGAAATCAAATGGCAATGCATGTCATACTGTATGGTCTTGAGATATTCCAGTCTGAGCCCAAGTTGCCCGACTGCACAACTGATAGAAATGAATGACTGCACTGAACCCCTGTTGTGTCTCTTTAATCAGCCTGATTGTTTTTCATCCTCCCCTACAAGATTCAAGTAGTTCTTCGATTAGTGGTGAATAAAAAAAGGCAGTGAGAGAACACGGCATTAATCTTTATAACACGTCTGGTTGGGCTTCAGATAAATCAGACCCGCAAACGTGTGAATTACTGCCATGCATCATGTTGTCATTATTAGTTAGGCCAGATTTAGTTTTGGAGCCTAGAAATGTGCCAGCAGAGTGAAAAATCCACCTGCACTGCAATCAGGACAACCTAAACCAGATCATTATAGATGAAGTTAAGTCTTAAACAAAACTTTATCATAATTGAGTGGAAGTATATGATAAAGCAAAAGTACGAAACAGTTGTTGACCAAAAATGATTAAAAAAAGAGATGCCTCAAGCACTACCAGGTAATGAGTAAGCACGAACCAAACAAGGTGATGATGAGGCGATGTTACTCTTTGCTCTGCATTCTTCCTACATGCAGCCAACGCTCTGTAGAGATCAATGGTGGCCCTCTGAATGGCGCAAGCAGCATTGGTCGGAATAAGAATACCTCTTCTGGCCCCCTCGCGTTCAGGGTGTAGGGCACCAAGCTCATTAAGGAAAGTCTGACGAGTGTATGAAAAGGCCTCTCACAGTTTGCGAGTGTATAAATCAATGTGACACTAACCAAACAAACTCTGCTGGAGAGCCGGTATAATGAACAGGAATGGACTGAAGGCAACTGAGCCTTAATCATGGGACAGGCGTGATGGAGAGAGGGAGTGAGGGGAGAAGGCAGGTGGAAAACTGGAAGAAAGAAGAAAGAAAAGGGGCACAATATAAGCAGTTAGAAAGCTCAGAGAGAGCAGGCCTGGGTTGTTTTTCTTTCATGTCCATGTTGACCTTTTTGAAGGCCTATAAAGTGGAAAAAAGAGACTCCTGTGATGAACCCCTGTAAATGGACTTACTTGCTCTTTGGGTTTAGGAGGCTGTGATAAGACTCATGGGGCCCCTTATAAGTTCCATATTCAGAGGCGGCACAATTTCACAGCCCTTATTCCTGACTGAAACAAACAAACAGTCGTCCGCGGGGACAAAGAGCCTAGGATGTAGCGTGATGCAATGTGAAGTGGGCCATTCGCAAATTTGAGAATAGCCGAGGGGGATCTGACAAAATTAACTCACCCATGGGTACCCACTCAGTCACTGGGTGCAAGTGTCAGCACACAGAGACATCGAGAGAGACTAAGACAGAGAGACAGAGGGTTACTTTTGGGATGTGAATGTGGTGCCAATAATTCGCTGCCAACATCTCGGCATGGATAAACACTGGCCACATGGCACTCCATGACCCTGAGGTCTCTGTTATTTAACATGCACCCATGCAGAAAAAGGAGAAGTCAGGGTAACATGAACGCTAACATGGTTTGACCTCTAAGTTTCAGACGGTTTAGGTCTCTAAGACTACTGCTCATACACAAACCACTTGAAGCATTACTTGCTGCATATGGGTGATATAAATGAAAACACATACAAACACACACACACACACACACACACACACACACACACACACACACACACACAAATCAGACCCCTGCAGATGACGCAAACAGATTAAAGAGTAAACAGCCGCTAAGCTTTCCAAAATGTTCTAGTGTTTACTACGTCCTGTTTGTGGTTGTCTGACAAGACTGTATCGGTGTGAACAGCAGACAAATAGCTGTAACAGTGCTCACTAAAACTGTTTACGGATAGGTTTCTGTTTTTATATGGAGGCAAGGGACATGTCTTGGGTATTACTGCACCATGTGTGCACACATATTCCACTTGTAAACTAGCTTAACACATATGCCTTATCCCAAACACTACAACAGACTGAAGGCCCTGTGGTACTTAGAGTGACTGTAAAACTAAAACAGAATATGAATTCTATAGAAGTGCTGTGCACCCCAGAGCATATTACAGTTTTCGAGTTTAATATTGTTTTGCCCTCACTACTGTATGTTTGTTGATCATTGACTATATATAAACTCTGTTTATATAATATAATAATCTTAATATCGGCTGGTGGCAGAATCACTGATGATGCAAACACCTTAAACACCTGTCAGCACAATACAGCTCAATGTAACATCATCCATACCTTTGGTCTAAAAAGTTTCCATGGATACAAATTAAAAGCCCTTTCTCACACAGCGTCAACAAAACAGGAGGAAGTGTCACAAGTCTGTCTTTAATTATGCAGGTGATCCCCATGACGTGACTCGGTAATGAGAGTGAAAAACATTCTCTCCATTTCAGCTAAAACGATCAAAATATCAGAGAACAAACTCCGACACATCTGTCATTTTCCCTTTGTCCTCCATATAATCACCCTGGTTGTCTTTCGCACGGAGACAAACACACCAACAATTCACACAAATCCGTTTATCCCTGAGCACAAACTAACACTAAACCATCTAGCCTGTCTGCAAGTCCAGTTTTATTTACATCAGCGCATGCAAACACACGCACACACACACACATGGACGCGCGCATACACACACTGCATCTCGAACTGAGTATCAGAAAGTGTATGGGTGGTGGTTTCCCCATAGGCCTGTGGTGACAATGATGTAAGGAGACAGGCAACGTGCATGCTCTTGCGCACGCACACACATACACACACACACACACACATATAAAAATCATAGATGGACATATTGTACACACGCACAAAGTCAGAGAGTCTCCTAAAGCATATATACACACACATTCCTACACTCGCTCTGCTGTGATGTATGCAGAGAAGGCAGATTAGCAGAAGGACCAGTGACGATAGTAATAATAAGGAGACATAGCAAGTGATGACTACTGAAACAGGATAATGTGCGAATGCCAAAACCTTGTTTGTAAGATAGCAACACAGCAGTTTTTCTGCTGTTTTCATGAATTTGGTGTTATTTTAAACAATTAATCCCACATTCAGCTTCCACTACTAACAGTTTGACGTGTAATCCTACAAACGATTATCAAGTTGTTTTTTTTTACTGGATGATTTTCCTATACTACCATAATTATAGTATAATTTTAAGTTTTACAATGTAAAGACATTATGCTTCTGCTACGCTACTGCAGCTTTGTACTGAGGTTTTCCTCGGCTGAAAACATATCACAGAGAAACGTCTTTTACTGTGACATCTTACGCCTTCAAACTGATATTTCTGAGAGGGATTTTCACCTAAATCCATCTCCTGTGCTTTCCTCGAGCTATGTGCTTTTCAGCCCTTTAGTAAACACAGACTATTGGAGGTCTTAGGCATCATTTAATAGCTCCTGTTTCAGCAAACAGTTCGGCTTACATAGAAAGCTGGTCCCCAAAGACCCAAGGGGTGTTTTGGTGAGTAAAAGGTACAAACTGAAAAAGCTGATTGATATATTTTTCCCTGAATGATTTCTAGATAAAAAAAATAAGAATGAACCACTCAGTGATCAACCACTTGAAATGTAAGATTTCAGCCTTAATTCAGAGTGGAGCACCACTCAGTGTAACACACCAACAGCAGCGTAATGTACAGCCTTCGATATGACCAGAGAGTTTAATCAACAGCTCTCCATTTCATCAAAAGCTGAAAATTATAACCTTTATAAAGAGGTAGATTTAATGCGGTTCTAAAGAGGCATGCTGGATAAACTGGGCACTAAGTTTTTTTTGTCTATTGGTGGTTGATACCTTTTCACCTACTTTTAATCTAAATTAAATTATTCTTATCGTTTTACGGTGCTTTATTGCCATTTTTTTTTTGTTACCCTGATCTAATGCACAATGTTGTTGAATTGCCTCTGTGTTTGAAAGGTGATAGACAAATAAAGTTGCCATGCCTCAGGTGCATTCATCTCTCCTTTATTTGTATTTCTTTATTTGCCATCACTGCATCAGTTTAAACAGGACATGACTAGCTTCTCAGAACACCTCAGCACTTGAAGATGAAAATGGAAGACAACACAAAATGTAAAAAACTGACCTACCACCTAAATGTAAATTAGTATTTAGACTGTGAATAAAGTTTGTAGAAATGCCCGCAAAAAGACTGTGTCACCATAGAAGGTACGATGATTTACTATAAATCGAGAAACAGTGGTTAACTGTGACCTTTGACTGTCACCATATGTAGAAGTGACACAATATTACTGTGAAAATCGACAATTTTCTTAACATTCATGGGAAAATGCTGAGTTTAAACAAGCTTAGAAAACAAGCAAGTAATCACACTAATATAATCTGCGTAATTCTGCCTATATTACAGATTTTTGCTGACGTGTACATCTAAATTTATGGTTAAAACTTAAAGCAAAATCACATCTTCATTTGGAAGGAAAAGGATGGCGAAAGAGGAGTTTGTTAGAAAGACAGATTTCGAGGAAGGCTTCTGCTGATGCAAAATCATTGTTGTCTGTTTCACCGGATTGAGGGTAACAGGATGATCAGTTGGGTTCCCAACGACATGTGATGACAAATGCTCTGTCTTTGCCAGTTCATGCTTGACTGAAACAACTTCTGACCGACTTCAGCCATAGTGGCCTCGGTTCTCCGATTGCAGCTAGCCCACGCTCATGCGATGAGATTAAGCCACGGTTCCTTTCAGTCAATGTGACAGACAGCAACCAAGTGAAGAATAATCACCACTTCTTTCTCAGAGCTGACATGAGGGGGGAAAAAGGCAGAGAGGAAATGCACTGTGGCGCCTGGGTTACTTCAGCTCATACAAATGTTGCATTAGAGCTCCTCTTATTAATGAAGGCTTGTGCTCTTCTGAATGGCCTTAAAGAATTTACAGCTGGTACTTGACACACACACAAACACACACACACACACACACACACACACACATGCACACACACATACACGCGTACACACAGACACACTCCATCATGAGTAATATGTTAATGGAACAGCTGTATTCCCTCGGAGGAGGACTAAGGTATGCATGCAGACCAAGAAGTATCTGCATGTCACAAACACACACACGCCTGCTCAATCACACCATTTGTCGCGGCCACAAGTAGCACAGTGTGAATGGATGCATGGCCCCTTCACACAGCACGTAACCCCATTCTCTACCTCCGAACTCAAATGGCAACTCATTCTTTGTGTCTCAATCTCCCCTGCTGTTACTGTTTCTCTCCCCTCTCCTCTCAGCAGGAAGTGTCATGCGTCTCTATGAAAGAGAAATCAATTATTATATTCTAAATTTCTACTGCTCTGTCTGAAAAAAAAAAAGTGCCGCTGAAATCTTTCATCCAGGTTCAATTTCCACAGCATTCACTGTAACATTTCCCAAAGCAGCAGCATCAATCTGAACTTGATAATAAAACATAAAAAGAATGTCAGATATGAAATGTTTAAATAATGCCAACAAAAAAAAAGGGAGACGTAGCTCCTGCAGCATCCCAGATACAAATCACTACAAATGTCACATTATCATCGAGGCTAAATGGCAAGGGAGATGGTGGGTGGGGGATGAAGGAAGAAGATGAGGAGAACGAGGAGAGGAGGAGGAGGAGGAGGAGGAAAGGGGATGAACATGGACTATAATGAAGACAAATGGGCTTTCCGATGTTTCCTGAATGCTAGCGCTAAAGGCCAGTAAAGGCCACATGTTTCCAGAGACCCAGGGACAAGCGCCTGCAGCACTGGAACAGCAGCACATGCTGATCCATAGAGTCATCTAAGTCCAACACACTAATCACTGTCATACATCTGCCTGTGATTTGACAATGTATATAAATGAGCCTGACACCGATTTGAAATTGTATTAGAGCCACAACACCCAATACTTGTAAGGAATTTGGGGAATTGTAAGAGTTTTATCAATCTTAACTTAGAAAAGCATATGTTGTGGGGGAGAAATATGAGATCTTAAGGCATGTCTTGGTTGAAAGTAGCCTACGCCCAGTTAAGTGAATTGTAACCGTGCTCTGCATTTAACAGCAAACCCATCCATCACACACCCTGATAAGTTCCCAACATCCCATTAAACAGAAAAAAACCCATCGCACGTGCAGTCCAACCACTGCCAACACTATTCCTCTGTCTGAGGCAAAGGACAGCATGTTTTAGATAAGCACTGAATATATGTCTAACTGGAGCAGATGTAAATGTAAATATATAACCCCTGAATTTCCATTTTATTCCCGTTCATTGCCGTTAGTTTGCTTAAACTGACATCATGACATGATATTCACCAGGAACATCCAAGGAAATTTGAGACTCTAAAAAACGAAAGTAACATTTTAGGTTGATCAGTGCAAATACAGCAGAAAAAACACGTTCAGATTTTTGCTGTAGAAAACTGAAGACATTTTATGGAGGAAAAGGAAAACATCATACTGCAGTCTGTCATTTTCTCTTTCTCCCATGGCTTTGATGTGTACGCTGATGCACAGCTGGTTCGAATATTTGTAATGAACGTGGAAAATAAGTGCAACAAATGAAAACACGTGCGTGCAAAGCGCTGCTAAAGCGACAGTGAGTCAAAGCAATTAGATCTGGTCCTTTATTCAAAAATGACATTCGGATTTTAACTCAGTAGCTACAAGACGCAATTAACGCTCTAACAACTGATTTATTCTTTAGTCTCCTCCATTGAAAAACACAACATTTTACATATTTAGCATGAATAATACACTCTAGGGTAGAATTGCGTTGCTGCTCTGGTAGTCCATATACAGCACAAAAGGGGGCAATGGCAGAGTGACAAGCAATACGCCTCATCCGTTAAATTCAAACTGACAGCGGTTCTAAGTACATGGTACGGTATGTTCTTAACAGTAGCTTAAAGCAACCGCTGGGACATCTCAAGGGAACAAGCACTTACCTTCCCATCAGCCCTTTACCACTGCATGCATGAAAATGTAAAGACTGCTGGAGCTAATTATGCAGTCGAGTTGCTAACACATCATGTCAGGATCACGGAGTTGTTTCTTGTAAATATCTCACTGGCTCATAGATCCCCTATGTTGCTTTATTAAGAGTGGACGTGGATGAAAACCTACAGCCAGGGCAAGTCATGTGATCACTGAGCAGTTATGAAATTAACATGAGCAAACTGAGAATTAAAAAGCCATGTATGTTGTGCACCGTCAACATGTAAAAGGGTGTGAAACATGTCAACCGTGACTCGCCACAAGTTTTCATCCCTGGAATCCCAGTCCGCGCCACTGTGACTGTATACAGACATGTTAACATGCACCGAGGCGTGCACACGCACACACAACCCTGAGCCATCACACTCCTTCACCCATCCGTAATAGTTAAGTTTCTGCTTGGCTGGTTCAGTACAGGGAGATAGGAGAGAGACAGAGAAGGGGGGGGGGGTGATGCAGCGAGTCATGCAGTGTAAGAGAGCGAAGCGGAGGTGGAGAAGGAGGATGACGGGAGGAGAGGGGAGGAGGCAGCCTGGTTCCAGACCTCTGAATCATCGGCCACATCACCAAATGTATCAGTGACTCAAAATGGACTAACGTTGCTCTTGTTGTGAAGGGCCATTTGGTAATTGGGGAATCAACCGAGCCAATTAGAACATTTGTGGGCGGAACGATGCAGACAAAGCTGTTCCAGATCCAGACAGACTGAGACCCATTACGCCTTGAAATGGAGCTTAGCCATTGTCACAAATCACCAAGAGGTTTAGTCATTCTGTTTGCAACGTTTTTTACATATTCTCACCGCGGGAAGTCCAGCGCATGGTATGATTGGTGATCTTGTGTAAATGCCGGAATTATGTTTCCTCAAAGATACGGGATAGCATCTACGCAGAGAAGGTGTTATCGGTGTCTGCAGGCGGCAGAAAGCTTGCAGAGGAACCAGCGTGCACAACTCCCAAGAACCAAACAGAGGAAGATGATTGGTTGATCATGCCAGGAGGTGTGTTTGAAACAGAGTACACGTAACACATACGTAGATTAAAAAAAATCATGATGCTTCTTGCATAAGTCATCCTGCCATCCCTGAAAATAGCGGACAAACAGCTTCGTTTTCCGAACAAGTTGTCATATGCAGGCTACAAACCCTAAATCCATTCAGGTATCAAAAACAGTTCCAAGGGGCGATACATGACACAGTTTCTAACACTCCCACAAAGTTGCAGGACCATTTTGTGTGCAATGCAGGGATCTCTCTTATGTATCTCAGTTGGTATAAGCACAGTGGCTGCAGCCATAACAATTATAACATCAAACCTTTGCTGATGTCCACACAGAGATGATTTTGGGTGAGTCACAGAGGCGAACGGAGACAGAAACAAATCAATAGCAGACGGAGTGCTGGACAGAATATTGTGGTGAGATTTGGGTTGTCATTTGAGCTAAGGTAAATAACCCTCTGTTTGTTTTCTGGCTCTGAGAGGCTGACTCCTCTGCGGTATCTGAAGTTCGTGTTTCCTGTTTATCCGTCTCCCTCTTTCAATATATACAACTCACGAATTTCCTTCCCTCCACCTCTTTATCTGCGCCTCGAGCCCTCTCCGGTATCACTTCATCCCACGGGAAAACATCCGATAGACGTCACCACGCAGGAGACGGCCAAGTTCAACGGAATCCAAGTGAGAACTTCTTTCTGGTTTAGCCGTAGACTAAAACAGCCTCAAGTGCTTCACATTTTCACAGTAACTTAGGTGCGATGATGTTTAGTTAGGTGTCGGTAATGTTTGAGCTGTGACATGCATGCGTCGTTATCAAAATGTTTACTTTCCCATGTCTTCCCCTCATCTATCGTTTTCCTATTCCCATGGCAGTCTCTTGCCTCCCTCAAATCTCCCTCTCTTCCCCTCATTAATGCGCGTTTGGACAACCGAGCAGTCTTACGCCTCAGCTGGCTATCAAACATTTACATCTTGTGGCACTTTGGAGCGCAAAAGGGACAAAGACTGCGGAGAAAGACGAGGATAGAGAGGGAGAGGGATGCCTACCAAAGAAACAAAGGCAGACATGGAAAGACAGATAAAAGTGAGGAAGTCGGACAAAGAAAGGGGCAGACAGAGAGAGTGAAACTTAGGACGGACACACACAGACAGACAAAGGGCCTGTAAAAAAAGACAGACACGAACAGGGAATGAGACAAGACAACGGCTGAAAAAGCTCAGACAGAAGAGTCATTGTGTGAGCGCCAGTAGGTCAGGAGTTCATCCGCCACTAGCCAGCCAGGGCCAAATAATGCCAGCAGGGATGGGATTTATGATTGATCAGAAAAAGAGTTGTTGCAAAACTTCGGAGACTGGAAACACATTTCCATTTAAAACTCCAGACAGCACAACATGAAAACAAGGCAAAGAGGAGCGAGAGAGAGAGAGAAAATAGTGAGTGTGTAGAGAAACAAGCTGTGCAAGTCTGACAATTTCAATATCACTGAGTAAACCTAAACCTAACACAGGTCTGTGAGCATATATGAGTCAGTCATAAGTCAGTGGGTCCAAACCTGGGCATAATAACCATTTTCAGGGGTTACAAGAAACTTCTGGGGTGTTGAAACATGATTAACAACAGAGAAGATGACAAAACAATCATTCAGTCCTTCCCTGATTTGTCTTTATTTTTGCTTTTTCTTGGAAAAATTGGAAAAATGTCCAAAAGCTTTGAGCGGAGGGAACCAGGACGGTGCTAACCCTCTAAAGCGCTCTATGCCATGGTTAGTGTTTTGCTCGGTATCAGGCAAAAAATCTAGTTAAACATATATGTGGTAAATATGACATAGTTGTTGTTTTTGGCTGCTTGAAGGTAGCAAGTACAAGTTGTGAACGCAAATTTGACATCAAGTTCATGTGGCCAAAAGTCAATAAAATACTCATTCGGTTTAAGTCGTGTTTCAGGCCACCTGAAGAATGTAAGTCCGATATAACCACTCTTCCAACTCTCTTTTTGGGCTCTACCGGCTCCTGAGGGACATTTCCGAATCTTTAGCTTCCCAATGCCCCACCATGTCCAGCAGCTGGTCTCTCACTGTGCTGTGGGAAGTAACAGAGCTACGTGCTGATATCGATCTAAAAAAGCAACTAACATCTGGTATTCCAACTATAAATACGATTCTTCAAAGAAAAATACATTTTTACCCTCCTTTGTCCCATGTTTGTTTAAAAAATTCAAAGGATAATCAGTAATAAAAGATGCTGTGCTAAATTTAGTTGAATAGACAAAAGCATTGCATAATTAATTGTTCTCATTTGCCCAGTTGAAAGCAGCCCTAGCCAAAACATATTTAGGAATTCATCATCCTCTTTTTAAAAGCTTTTCCAAGGTCTGGCACAGGTGGGGAGGCAATTAGGCCAGACAGAGTGCCTGGGCTGCAATACCCCGAAGAAATCACAGGAAAGGTGATGATATTTTAGGGCAAAGGGTGCAGTGAATATTCTGGCAGTCCAGCCGATTACTTAACTATCACTTAATATGCACTGTTGTGCCGAATAAAGCAAACATCTGGCGCTGGCTTGCAACAGCCATTATCTCCTTGATGCTCTCCTTGCTGTCCTGACTGCCATGCCTCCCCCTCTGGAGATGACTGTGGATTCTTCCCTTAAGGCTCTCTCTCACTCCATCTACTCCGCTCTTTCTTTCCCCATTTCCATTTTTAGCTTTTTACCTGTCACTCCTGGAGCATTACAATGAGTGAGTGGATAGACCTCAGTGTCTCGCTCAAGGACACTTTATCATAAACTTGGCTGTTGATGGGCTGGATTGGCGGTTAGCGGCTTTAACGGGTGTTGTCACGTCCCCAGCTCAAATGTACGGTGATCTTATGGGAACAAACAGGGCAAAGGACACTACTGACAGCTTTAATGATTTCGAAATGAAGCCATTTGCCTTGATATTTTTTTCTTGCATTTCCCCCTGCAACCACCCAACCCCCACAATCCTCTCTCTCTCTCTCTCTCTCTCTCTCTCTGTCTCTCTCTCTCTCTCTCTCTCTCTCTGTCTCTCTCTCTCTCTGTCTCTCTCTCTCTCTGTCTCTCTCTCTCTCTCTCTCTCTCTCTCTCTCTCTCTCTTTGCCCAGAAATAGGCTATACAATGAGAGAGGGGAGAGATAAACAGACGTGGAGGGAGGAGAGAGTCGTCATACAAGGAGAAAAGGGAGAATAAACATCCAAAACACACACATGGATACAGTAACAAAAATGTATGCATTTACTCACACGGACACAATTTATGACGTCGAATTACGTGACACGCCTATCGTTTTCTCCCATCACAACAACAGAGCATGTGGACACAACATACTGTACAGGAAGAGATTCATATCTGGACTTATTTCCTTTCCCTCCCTAACAGAGACGGACCTTTCGCCGACTGCTCTCAAGCAAGCGGTGACAAGCCCACTTTATCACGTTATCAAACATCTGTATACGCGAGACCATTTTACATTTTTTTATGTGTTTATGGGCACAAGCTGATTCCGTCTCCCGTGAACGTAAAATGAACCACCACTGTTCTGATTGCCGCTGCCTCACTTGCAACAAATTTCCTGAAAGTGCTCTTTTGGTGGGGAACAAGAGTCACCTTGAGCCTCTGAAGTCAAATCACAGCAGTTCTTTTCCTCGCCTCGAATCCATACATTGCATAACATGGCAAGCCCTCCCTTCACATCTACTGTAATACAGTGCCTACCTGCTGCAAAATAAAGAGGTAGATTCGGGGAGTCGGTGGGGGATGGGGCGCATATGTATGCCAATAATAAGACACGAGTATAATGTGTATAATGTGTATAGGTGTAATCTTTTCAGGACATGCACCAAGAGAAACATCATCATGGATGACGCACCAAATTTCTAATGGAACCAGCGTTTGGTTGCATTTGTCACTTCGTGTTGTGTTATGTCGACATTCATTTTTTTTCCAATGGAAAAAAAAGTTAAGAACCACCACCAGGTTGCATAACGCACCTAACACTCCCCTCCACATCACCGCAACCATCCAAAACAAGGACTGATCCCTGACACACACACACACACACACACACACACACACACACACACGTTTCACCTAGGTTCAGGGAAGAGATACACAGCATCAAAATGGAGGACAGTGGAGTCTGCTAAATTTTATTCCATTATGTAATCCTCTAACCCAGTGACAGATCACCAGACAGCAGCCCTGTCATACAGTTTTGATCCCGCTCATTGAGTCTCTTTATTGGAGCCTTTCTGTCTTTTTTTTTTTTTTTTTAAAACCATCCAGCACATTTTCCGTACCTGTATTTTCTCACCTTCTCTGACACCTTTTTTCTCCCCGCCTCCTCTTTTTCCTCTGTTTTACCCCTCTTCCTCTCTTCTGACGTGATTCCTCTCCCTTTCCTCTCCTTGCCTTTATTTCCCAACCGCCCACTCTCGTTTCTATCTCTCTTAATCTCCCCCATCTCTCCCAATTCTACCCACATCAAGTCTGTTTGGTTCCCTCTTTCCATCCACCTCCTTCCTCTCTCCGTCTTATCTCTCCATCCTCTAATCCTCTGACACATCCCTCCTCTCCCATCTCCCTTTTCTAAATGCTTCCCTTTCTTTAGTCTTTCAGTGACCCCCCCCACCACACACACCCATCCACCACCACAGGTCTTACCAGGTGTGGGCTACAGTGAAGCGTCGCCTCTGTCTGATGCTCTTGTTGACCATCATCTTGCGAAAAAGGCGTGGGGAGCTTCTTGGGGACAGTTTGGGGGACGTGGCGCCCCTCTTCCCTCCCACCACACCTGGCATTTTGGGAGGCTCCAGCTCCAGGTGCATGTGCTCCTTGAACGTCCGGATGCAGGAGTCCATCTCGACGCTCAGCTCGTTGGACGACATCTCCGCGGGCAGGCTCGACTTTCCTTCCCTCTTTTTCAAAATTCTGGCCCTTTTCTGTCCGAAATCCAGTCACATCAGCTGGTCATGCACAGCTGATTTCGCTCTTATCCCGACACAAAGAACTTTACAGACAGATTGAGGCTACCTCAAACGCAGGCATTCGCTGAGGACAAGGCCAGCTCACACATACCTTTTTGTTGTTTGTGTCGCCTCTGTGCTTTTCTATCCTTCCCCCTTTCCCCAGTTCTTCACGGGTTTAGGGATTAGCCAGCCAGCAGTCGTGCCCTCTCCCTCACTCTTTCCTTCAGCTCATGCACCGCGCTTTAGGAGAGCTTTACCACCGCAGGTTGACACACAGCTCGGTCAGAGGGAGAAGAATTCCCTCTCTACCACTGCCCTGCTGGTCTTGCTGTCTGTTAAGTGCACAGCCCCGGTGCTCTGCCACTCACCCTCCTCTCCTCAGTGTCTTTCTGTTGGTGCCACCTCAGTACCAACTCTTTCTCTCAGTCCATCCGGGCAGCTTGATGCTGGAGGATCTCCCTTATGAAAGATTCAGGAGGGCTGAAAACTGCTCTCTGCTTCCTTGTGCCTCGCTCTCCCCTCCATCAACTCCTGCTTGACTGACCTCCTCTCTCTGCAAACAACCCCCCCACCCAACACCACCTCTCTCTCCCAAAGGCACTCCCGGTGTGCCACAGAGTGACTCCTACTACGCCGAGCCCTGAAGTCAGATTTCCCTTCACTTGCACAGGCAGAGCAGAGCAGAGCAGAGCACGGCACGGCACAGCACAGCACAGCACAGCACGCAGGCAAATGCTTCACTTGCTGTTTCATTCAGAATATACACAAGGAGCTGAGAGCAGGCACGCAGCGAGTGTAGGCCACGCCTCCGCCGTCAGGGATTGGCTGGTGGTTGTTGTGACGACAGGCAGGCAGGCACGGTAACAGGTTGTGAGATTTATTATTTATTTTCCCCCCGTTTAGCCAGCATTTGCGCTAATGTTGCTGATGATGTTGTGACCTTTATTGAGGCAGGCAACTGGTAAGTGCAGGCCAAGAAAAAAAAAATGGCAATTTGGAGTGAGGATAAAAGCAAACAGCTTAATGGGCATCAGTGAGTAGAAACATACACACGGCACAAAGGTCAACTGATTCAAATATAAACACTCTATAAGACTGCACAGTAAGGTCAGAAGGCAATCAGATTATCACTTATGACACAAAGTATATTACTACACAGTCTATCTCCCACACACATGCACAAACACACACTTTTACCCCTCTATAGTTCTGTCTGAATGGAGGCAATACAGCCATGATATTTGCTCGGTGTGTAGAGAGAGAAAGGACGACTTGACAGATGCAGTCATCCCACATACACAAAGGGCTACTCAGAGTGATGAAAAGAAGACAGAGAAAAAAGAGGGGCAATGCCCTGAAGGCGAAGACGCAGAGAAGACGAGGGCGAGAAATCCAAAAGGAACATCACAAGAGGCAGAATGGCAGCGTGACGAGTGCTGGAAATGTGAGCACTTGCTCGTCTGCTCGGCGGACTGATTTGTTTTGGTTGTGAGTCATTGATGACTCTGAGCCATCCGAGCACCGAGTGCGTTCTCACTAAACGCTTGCCAATAAATCTCTTGAAAATAGTCTTCCCAAGCTTGTATGCAAAAAAAAAAGAAGAGAAAACACTTGTAGTAATATGAGGCGTCATGGGAGCGCAGCCGGCCAGAGTGTGTAGCATTTGTTGGTGGTTTAAAATCAGCCGATGATGCATTCACTGGCTCCTTTTCATCCCTCCCACTTTCATCACTCTTTCATTTTACTAGCACAAACAATGAAATTCACCAGGAGGCAGGATGACATAAAACTTGACTAACACTGGACACAGTATTGACTAGAATGAGTAGTAGTAGAGGGCACAACAGTCCTCTTTAATTCAATCAAGCCTGATCCAATATCAAATAAAACATTTCAACTGGTTAGAGCTGGACTTTTTCCGGCCTTTTTGAATTTATAGTCGTCACCTTTATACAGGTGAAAAAAGAATGCAAACATTCCTGGATCCATCCATTTGTCCAGATCCAAACCAAAGGCTGGGCGACTATTCTGGGCCGACTGCCATTCTTCATCTTACAGTACTTTTGTGGTAATCCCCTCAGTATTTTTTGTGTAATCCTGCTGACAAACAAACCAACTAACACACAAATGGACACAGGTGAAAACATAACGTCCTTGTCAAGACATTTCACTAACACCTACTGGTAGCAATACAGGAAATGTAAGAGCCTCACCAGAGCACATAGGATTCATTATCTGGGGACCATGTTGGTATACGCAAACCTCTTTTGCAATCCACCTTGTTGATGTTGACATATTTCAATCACATGGGTGACTGACACAAAGGGCTGCCACGGCTATAAAAGCATCTTATAGAACTGCAAAGTTTCTCCATCTGTCTGCTGTTTCTTCTTGATAAAACTGTACATACCTGTACATACATTCTTCTGCTGTCTCTTGCACATTAGTTAGATTACTGCACTGAGAAGGGACATGAAAAAACGATGAATGACACAGCACAAATGAGGGGGGCAGAAAACCAATGCCAGCCAAGTCATTTTATAAAAGATTGAAAGAGATTGAATTAGAGTGACTGGGCCATTTCATTCCACATCAAACTCTCGTTCTGACATCCCTCAGGGCCCGAATGAAAGCACACAATGCCGTGTCACAGCACAGGAAGAACAGGCCTTGCAGCCTTGATTAATTGCTCAAGTCCTTTATTAAAACCGTGCACAGCCATACTAATGGCTCTGTGAGGTGCAGCGCGGCTGTGAGCCGTGTCATGGTAGTGCATGGCACCGATAAACAGGCCAACACTATAGCCTGTTCCTCTACATACATAAGTCGTTTTGTTTTTTGTTTTTTTTTTTGCAATGCGCAACTGGAAAAACGTCACGTCCCTATTGCAATGAATTGTGGGTAATTAAAACAGTGAAGTCCTGTGAAGTCTGCAGACAGTCAGCTTGATGGACCCTGTTGACCGTGTGTTTGGGCAGCCATCAGCACTCAAACAAGAGCGGGGAAGTCCGGACATTTGGATTCAGCCTTGGAGGATCTGAACCAATGACATATATAAAGATGGACAATGTGAGGGCTCCTTGAGAGTGAAAACATGTCGATTGCCCCCTGGTGGATGGCTGCAGAGTGTGTCATAACCCCTCCCCCCCTCCACATTAGCAGACCAACCTAAAAACTCAAAGTACACGTCAGATAAAGTTTTCCTAAAGAAATTTTCTGTCATTTTTGTTTTTTTTCTTATCACTCTGATGTACGGTCAAGACTTAGTTTTAGTTGTTTTTGTTTTTAGTTAGCTATTTGAACCTGAGACCTGCTTGCCATCACCTGCCTTTTCTCTGAATCTTTACATCACCGTAAATGAAATACCATTGGGTGTTTTTAACATCGGTCAAGCAATTTGAGAACGTCCCATTGGGTCCTGCAATCCTGCGATGAGCTCTGGTCTCTTACTTACTGTGAGATCTTTTTTCAAATGATTAATCAGATAAAATATTCAGTAAATCATTAGAAGCGGCCCTAAGGCTCCTTTGCGTTTCTGTATAGCGCTTTTCCGCTGATGCTGCAGTCACTCTGGTTTCAGCTTTACACAGATCTGCGTAATGTTGCGGGACTGTTTTGACAGGATTATTCCCACTTGTTACGCTACATACTAATTTGAACAAACACAGATGTGAGAGGAAGAAGACGACTGAACTCATCCAGTAAACTCCTGCCAATTTCCATGATCCTCTCTCCCACCTTGATGAACGAGTATAGGGTTAAACATTTTCATACGCATCCTTCTGGCTGCCCCCAAGCCTCACCTGTCACTTTCCATAATGTCACAACATGCAAGAAAGATGCTTCAGCCTGCCCCATGTTGCCTCAGTCTTTGGTCTCCCACTGTGAAACCCTGAGCAGGGCAGCCAGATCATCCTTAGGGTCCATCTGTCCGGAGACTGTTCCTTATTCCTCGTTTCTCTCAGAGGGGCGGAAAACAATACTGCACTGTGGCTCAGATTAACAGACCTGCATTAATTCACAAAGGTCAATAGACAAAGTGAGAAAGAGACTCAAACACAAAGAGATAGCAGATAATAAACACTGAAGTGCTGTTTTTTTTCCAATAAACATGATCACCTGCAGCTGCTTTATTACCAGCAGCAAGGGAAATGGGCTGAAAAGAGGGCTGTGAATTATTTATTCATACGAATTATATCCGCCCAATCAATCCACATTAAAAACAAAGGATAAAAGGTCGTAGAAATGGAAAACAAATGACATGCAAAGTAAAAGGTGAGCAGGGAACGACAGAAAAGGCGACGCAGATGATTTGTGGTGAAATGTGAAAGAGCTGGAGAAGAGACCGAACACAGGGGATCTTGATTTCAAGGCAACCGTGTCAAAATTTCCTCTGAGAACAGAGAAAGAGTTGCCAAGATTTCCCCATGGGACATGTGAGCATACTATAGCACAGAGACTGTTATCCCATCAAAAAAAAAAGAAAAATTGCCTATAAACTCACAGCCTAACAGACTAAAATACCCCTGAGTCTCAGGTTTAATTCGCACTCACACATGAGCGGATTGCCACGCAACGCAGAGTGACAACCAGGAGAGTAGCCAAGGTAAATATGACGGATTATTCCTGAACCAGAACTCTCCCAAAGCCGATGAAACAGCGGAGGACACGACTGCTCGCCCCGAGGATTTAGCCTAAAACTGGATTGGGCCGTATTGGGCCATCCAATTTTCCCCTAGCTAAGCTGTATAATCATGCAAAAATGATGTGGAAATGTTAGAGGCATGCTGACTGTTGGTGTGCTGTTGATGTGACCTGAGAGGCGCTTCCACACAAATTGAGAGTGGCGTTGGACTGAATCAAAAATTAAAAAAAAAAAAAAAGATAATTAGATCATTTAAATCGGATAAAACGACTAAAAAGCTTCACAAAATTCTACTCAGCTGGAGGAGCGCAAACAAGTCAAACCTACACCGTTAGCCTCTGTTAACATCCACATACTTATTGACATAACTGATGTTTGCTTTTTGAAATTAAATCCTTTTTTTATGTTCATCTGCGTCCAAAATGTTGAGTTAATCTGCTGCCAATGATGAAATATGAAAACATTCCACGGGGGTTAATACTTTTTACAAACATTGTAGGGTACAAATTCCTGCGGGGACTGACAAAGTACTCCATCAATCTATAATCATATTATATAATATCCTTAGCCGATGGGATCTAATTACTCCACTAGTGCCACTAACTGCCACTAATCTCACCACTATGTTGCTTTCCTTGAGACTAACTGTGGGTGTCGGATGTGTATTGCTGTTGCCTTATTGCTATTGTTAAGTTTGGGACAGGAGGACAAAAGTACTGTAACATTATAAACAATGACAATAGTTTATATCTGGGGGGGGGTTGTGCATTGTGCACAGAGAACAATCTACCGCTGAACGACAGCAGAACCACAGAGCTGATTTTAGGGGAAAGGAAGCAACGATGCACACTCCCATTTGCATCAATGGAGCTAGAGCAGGTGGACAGTTTCTCAACATCAATATCACAGAGAACCTACATTAGTCGTCACTAAAAAAAAGCACATAAAAGGGCTTCGCTCTCTGAGGAAATTCTTGTCAGCTTTGACAGAGGAACAACAGAAAGCATCCTGACTGGAAACATCACAAACTGGCACGGTTCATGAACGGCCCAGGACAGGGAGGTTTCTTCAGCGAGTGGGTAAAACCGCCCAGAACATCACTGGTACCCATCTACAGGGCATCAGCGACATGCGAGATGTCTGCATAGAGCCCAAAGGATACTAAAAGACAGCACCCACCCCAGCGACAGCCTGTTCACCCTGCTGCCATCTGGCAAAAGATACAGAAGTATCTGCTGCCGTACCACCAGACTACGGAGCAGCTTCTTCCACCAAGCAGTGCGACACCTCAGTTCACCCTTCTGCGCTCCATAAAATGATCTGTTTTTTTACCAATTCTCCTACGTAGCACGTGGGAACTTAAACTTAATTTTGTTTTGCATCCCGGTTTGCAAAATGACTAGCAATCTAACCCTGAAACTTTAAATACACAAAAGTGTATGGTGATTTCATTTTGGAAAACACTGAGTTCAATTCCTTTGTTTTATTTCCCATCATGTTATTTATATTCTAAGGTCTCATTTTTATGTCCTCAGGACAATCTTATCTGGTCTCAACTCTTACAGTCAGTACTGAATGGCCAGACACATGACACATTAAGACAAGTACAATCTTTGTGCGTAATTTTGTCTGCCTGGGACTCTGTGCGTGCTAAAATGAAAGAGTCTAAAATTCAATTTCTGCACACTGGCTGCGTGGATTACTCACACCCACACGAAAGCTGTCTGGACGCCAGCAGAGGGGCCGGTGCTCAACAACACACCGCACAAAGAAAGTACACAGAGTGCAGACAAGCCGTAATCTGGCCGGTGTCGTCCTGACCCTGGGTGACGAACACGTCCAAATATAGTTCCAAATCTTGTTTGGAGAGGAATGGGAAATGGGAAATCTCATTCACAATGGGAAATTGCATTGTTAGACATCAAAGAGTGAGACTAAAGAGATAATAGTTTACAAACGGAAGCATTCTGGGAAGACTTCCCTCATACTTCGTATTGAATTCACTGGAGTGAGTTTAACAAGTGCACATCGTCATCAGGTATTTGGGCTTTTCAATTTGACCAAAATCTCAGAATAAACACAAAGCGCTGTCCAAATGATGAAAAAATATTGCCAGAATAAATGACAGAGCACAGCTTGAAAACAATAGACATGCTTCTATTGTCACACAATAAATATTGTCAGAGCAGCTTTACCAGACATGATAATTACGCCTTTGTGATGCGTGTCTGAACTATCACCTATTACAATAAAGCTACTCTGAAACAACTGTGCATGACAAGCTGTTCACAGAACTCAACTTCAACACTTCCAAAGAAAAGCATTTGCTAAGTTGCATATCTTTCCTTGTCTTTGCGTGTGTGAGGCAAAAGATGTACGCAGACCAAAATGCGCTTGGCAACATTTACTCATGTACTGTACTGTGGCCAAAAGCAGCGTGGACAGGAAATAGCACAGGCAGAGTTATAAAGGTAAAACCACGGGAGCTCGCATGGCCAGCAGACTAACAACAACAGCAGCCAATAAACGTGTTAATTATACTGTTAGAGTTCAAAGTCAAAGTCAAACTTCATGCTAAGCGTAAGAGTCGGGTCAGTTTGCATCTAGAGGCAAAGGTGTCCAGTCCTGTTCCATACAGAAATGAATAGGATGAGAATTTCATGCACCATGAAGGTCACTTCTTCCTTGGCATCATCACTTGAGGTTTTGCAGTAGATCACTGGGAAAGTTTTGGGAGAAATTCACAATGACATGGACTTTTCCTTTCTTTTATCTGTCACATGTAACAAAATACACTGAATAAAACAGGCTATTTCCTCTTGCGCTTTCAACATTCATGCAACCCAGCTGTTGACCAGTTTTTGGTGGTGTTACTTTTGAAAACAACTTGTTACGTTACGCTGGTTAGAGTACGTTTGTAACACCTACTGTACAAGGAAAAGCCCTCTGCGATTTTGCTACTCATATTATCCGGGGGATGCATGTCTTCCTTTAAATGTATTGACTCTACTGACATTGAATGGCATGTTTTACGACCCATAATCTGCGACTCGGCAGGCTGTTAACAGGAACGAGAGGCAGCCCGATATCTGCTTCACAGCTCTTCATGAACACTTCAAGTTCGATGATAAAACGGAGTAATGGTGAATAAATGGACTAAAAGTGGAGTCCGTACAGAGGTGGATATAGCCAAACAATTACACAAAAGTGAACAGAAACTGAAGGGTACGTGACAGGTAACAGTTGTGCAGCTTATTGGCTACCAACAATCAGACACCTCCCGTCCTGCTAGCTGAGTTACACCTGCACACTGATAAAATATGGCCATAATAACATGTCTGAAGATGGCTGTGTGCTGCCCGCCGAGAAGAGAAAACACAAACAGCTGGAGTGCATTACAGATGTTCTTTGTTTTTGTGGTAAAGAAAAAGAACGAGGAAATACGGCGAAAACAGTTTCGAAATTCTGTTATTTCAAATAATAACAAACAACGAATTGAGAAACTGAGGTGTTAGGTTAATCATTACAACAAGCAAGTAATCTATGCAGTATTATCACTCGGCGCTGACTCTCATTAACAGTTTGTGTCTGCACCAGCGCTGGCTTCTCCCAGGCGGTGGGCTCAAGCTCACCCAGCCACGCACAATTTCAACAATCAATCCGTGAAGCACTCTGAGCCCCGAAACAGTTGTGTACATCAGCAGGAAAAAATAATTGAATCCCAAAATAACTTCCTGCCCTCTCCTCGCCCTCCCACTTATTGGTTAAAGCACTTAAATTAGTACAAGTAGAAAAAGAGGGGACTGAGAGGCGATGAGGGAAGTGCTGATGGCTGGTATTTAAACTGTGTTACAGACAGATAAAGTCCCACATATAATACACACACGCACACATCTACCAGCCTTCTGCTGACCCTGGCATTTAGCAGCAGTGATGCCTTAAGGAGACAAAGCTCTTTAAAAGAGATGGAGGGGGGAGGGTGTCACAAGGGAGACCCGTCTGCCTCTCCCACCAGGGTGACTGACAGCTGACACACACCTCACCTGTTAAAAAGTCTGCGGTTGCCTGAGCGGACCACACAGCCCCCAATAAGCTCGCTGTTAACAGAAAGAAATGGGAAATTGCCATCAGATTCTATGAAAATCAAAAATGTGTTCGCACTGTTGATAAATTAAAGGGAAAAACAACACAAGGTATCCTACTGAGTGACCACAAGGCTCACAAAAGCATCAGTGTTCAGTTGTGTTTGATTGCGGTGATATAGAGCCCTGTGTGACACATCAGCCCAAGTTCTTTATTTCAATCTGTCACCAGTCTGTGTGTGTGAGCTGCACCACCAAACCATGTTCACACTGCACTCCTCTGGTAGAGACAGAAAGTGCAGCTCTCTTCAAGAACTCACTCATACCACTCACTACTGACAAGAACGTTGAAGAAAATAATTCCTATTATTTATCCATGTGACTCTCAGCTGCGCCAGCTTCCATGCATTTTATTCATATCCTTACTTATTCATTGACAGGTTTTTGCTTAAAGATGTAACATGTAAGTTTTTTCTGCGTCACAATGTCTAAAAGCAGCTAGATTTTTGTAACCATTTTTGTTCAATTTTGTCTCGCAAATGTTTCAAACTCTGTTCAAACTCAGGGAAATCTGTAGCTTCTGTTCAAGGCAATGGTGCATTTCATCTGTCTTTGAGTCTCACCAGGGAGTCAGTGGGTGAGGAAAGAAGACGCATACAAGACTGAAGGTAACGTGAAATATGATGACGTGTTGTTTTTTGTTTTGATTAAGAGACCTAAAAATGTACATATTGTGTGTTTGACGGAGCCCGGTGCAGTAACAAGATAAAATTGAGGGGTCACCAGGTAATAACCAAGATAGAAAAGAAGGGCTTTTGTCAGATATTCCATTTTTTTCCTTCAAGAGTTTTAACTTTAACTTTAACTTTTTCCAAATTCAAGTCTTGGAAGGGAGCGTTACTCTTTGGTTAATCTATTCTTAGACATGTGCAATCTTTCACTGCACAACTAGCACGACTTCCCTAAAAAGGTTATAACCAATAAGGTCTGGGGACGTGTGACCTAGAGCATATTCAACAGACATGTCAGTGTGAGTCACTCACTGTATGTTGGCCAATAGCAAAAATACTCATCTAAAAATGTCAACAAAAAAAAGAGAGCAGCATATTGTTCCAGCATTACAGTGACCCAAATATCACTGGTAGTTAGATCTGTACACACACACACACACACACACACACACACACACACACACACACACACACACACACACACACACACACACACACCTTTCTCAAGCACAGGGCCAATCAGGGCTGATTAGCTCGTTAAGTAAAAGCATATCTGATTTTGACAGGAGTGGACAACTGGCTGCTCGCCAGGAACTGGCCACTTGCTGCTCGTGTTTGTGTATGTGTTATCTGAAACTGCACATTGTACTTGTTGCTGTGCCTGTGTGTGTGTGTGTGTGTGTGTGTGTGTGTGTGTGTGTGTGTGTGTGTGTGTGTGTGCGTGCGTGTGCGTGCGTGTGCGTGTGTGTGTCTGAAGGCACGGTGCATAAATAATGAAATGAGGCAGTGTCATCTTCAACAGGCTGAATGCAACATGACGGGTCGGTCACTGATGCAGAGAGGTATTCTAACAAGACATCCAGGACCAGGGAGACCTGTGGTTTACTAGCATCTCTTTGTCTCCAGTGATTAGCTGTGAAAAAAAGTTTGCATCATTAAACTAACAGTGCCTCCCGACTGACTTCAGTGGTGCAGTTTAACAAAAGAGACACATTCTTAACAGGTTGATTAGCATCCATAAAGTCGTCACATGACCAGTGTGCACTTGGCTTGATTACTTTCGTATTGCAAATTAAGGCCGTCCACTCTTCCATAACCAAAACAAAATCCACATTGAAAACCACTAGGAGCCTTCTTTACAGCACCCTGGGGAGGCAGAGCACAGCAGGTACTGTGCTTCACAAACGGGAACAGCCGCCCACATCGGCCACATGTAAGGCGCTGTCCCTCATCTCCTAAAGAGGTGTGGCAGTAGCACTTTACATTACAACATATGTAATGTAATTACCAAAGTAAGAACATGGGAAAAGCTTGGTATTAACAATGGGGACAAGTCACAACGTTAAACATGTCATTAGTACCATGTTACCTTGAAAAAAAAAGGGAACGTTCAGAACATTATAATCTAATATTTGACTACATATCATTTCAGCATCATAATATGGCATAATATGGTAATTACTCATTTTGACTAGCAAGAATTTCATGTGATTTTGACTGTGAAGCAAAGCTTTATGCTGTTAGCAGCCTTGAATACTGTCAGAGTCACTGTTTCAATGACTTACAAGTTGACTTGACAAAAAATAAATAATTTGAGACTTGACTTGAACTTGGAAGTAAAAACTTGTGACTTTGACTTGACTTGAGACATGGCATTGCACTTGATATGGCGATTGATATGATGTCTTTATTGTGTATTATTCCTGCAGTGTGCCATACTATTACTAAACAGTTTTGCCACATTGTTTAATGTATACCTGTGTTATTATCCTTTTTTTCTCCTAATTACCCTGTTACAGTCATTTTAGTCTATTTTACCCACGACACATCCATTGTTAATACCAAGCAAATAACAAGTATGTATCTGCTAACTATAAGTTATCACTGAAATATTATTAGGGTTACTACGATGTTCTTTCAAAGCTTTAATGTAAAGTGCAGTATGTCAGCCAAGACGGCAGAATAACATTGACGTCTCCAGCACCTCAGGGTGAATCTCATCCATCCCTGACGCTTTGCCACTGTGGAGATTTTTTCATACTTTTGGTCTTCAGACTGTGCCTTTTCCTCAAAAGCTGTGAATAAAGAAACTCTTCACCACCCGACTCAGTCCACAGTCAAAGTCTCCTCCCCTGCTGAGACCGGCCTGGGGCGAGGCCCTCCCTCCTCTTTCTGAGCTGCCTGACAGTTCCCCAGGTCCTCTGTGAGGTCAACTGTGAATCTTTCTCCACAGGCTCCCTGAATTCCTGTTACAGCTGAATCCATGCATCCATGACCACAGAGGGTGTACCTGTTATTACCTCCTGACACCCGTCTGCTGATTTGGGATGAGAACCCAGTCCTGAAGCCTCTGTCTTGAGCTATGTTAAAAACAACAAACACAGCCCATTCTCTGACCTCATTCCCTCCAGATACCAGGAGGTAAAAGTATTTTAAAATACTGGAGTGACAAGATTTACCCCGATAAATTGTTTACCTGAGGTGGTAAACCACTTGGGTTATGATACATTTTATCTCACAGTTACTTAACTTGTTAGATTACACTGTGGACCTTACAGTTAGCAGGTTATGCAAATTGATGAGTTTGTATTATGTGTCGGCAAATAACACACTTACCAAGTTTGCCCACCAGAGAGCACTGACGAGTGGGCTGACTGATGCATACTGTTTGATTTTGACAATGACAAATCAAACTGAGATAAAAACTAACCTTTGATCATGACTAAGTGCTGTACGCAAAAAACACAATATGCACATAAAGCAAATCCCTATCCAGTTACACTGATGTGAGACACATACAGTGGGCAGGTGTGTCTCAATGTTATCATCATTAAAAATACCACAATAAACTTTTAGTTACTTTTTGGTTATGTAACAACAATTAAAGACTGATCCCTCCGTATGACCTACATAGCACACGTACCACAGTGACGATATTGGCTACGTCTGCATATTCGCTATAGTAACTCTTAATGGCTCACAAGGACAGTCCGACCTTCCCTGTTGAATATGTCATAAATTTAGAGCTTTTCTTTGTGGCACAATGCTGAGGATGAATCTACGAATGCCACAGACAAAAAATGAAAGTTTCCATGTAATAGCATTAACTTAAACTAGTTGTAAAACTAAAACCAGGTGTGAAAAAACATTCTGGACAACTAAAATAAAAACTCGATTTCAGCTAAAAAAAAAAAAACAACAACAACAAATTAACAAAACAAACCCTGATATTAAAATAAAACTACAAGCAAACAAGGGAATCCACCCTGGAAACAAACCAAAACAACTTTGAATTGAAACAAAACTTCTTAAAAAGAAGAGAATAATAGTAGACTATGCCCCATCTACTGATGTATCTGTCTATCTAATGTGTCTGCAGTGGGAAATGTAAATAACATTTCACTGCTGGACTTGTTCTGCCTCCACTGAACACATTTGTGTCCGGTTGCCTTTGTTTTGCAGTCCACTCACCATTCAGGATCAACAGGCGTGATGTCTATCCTGGGAGGGGCTCCGAAGGGCAAGGACGTCGGCCTGGCAATGATTTCGTCGTCAGGAGTCCTCGACCTCTCCGCCTGTCGCCATGACAACGGGGGAAGCTGCAGGTTGCCGGAGAAACGTCGTCGTCCACGGCGCAGGTCGACACCCAGTGTGCAGGACGGAGATGTGAAGGACTCACTGAGGCAGCAATCAGGAGGCTCTTTGCTGTCCTGAGAAGAGACAGGACGGGAGGAGAAGCAGAATCAATTAAAGAACACCGTTCTGATTTAGAGCGACAGAGACAAAGAGAAATGGAAAATGAGAGTACACCACTTTATTCTCACATTTATTCTTACAATGCCTGCCCACTAAGGGGCGCCACAGACTTGTTTCTGCCTACAGATGGAGCACTAAAATATTTAATCGCATTCTCTGGTGATCTTTTACAAAATATGTATCAATAAACCTGACACCGCTTCTCGAATTCCGATTCTCTCACATAGTGACCTCACATAGTGTAACTGAGAATCTGCTTAAAATTACTGAGTTCATCACAGTGCAGTCTGACAGTATCAATCCCACATTGATTTCTAGGAATTTATCTTTAATAATTTCGCCACCATTCGCTTCCGCCTAATTTCCTGGCTTAATTTGTCTTGTTAGCGTGCGCTGTCTGTAGCAGGCTGATGCAGGGCATAAATAAGCATGTTTATTCCTCAGCTGTGCAGTCTAATTTACATGTTATTCTGAAAGGCATGATAAATCCTGACTGTGTCTGTTCACTCATCAGCTGTTTACAGTCCTGGGCTGTATTCAATGAACAGCTCAGAGACACGCTGGGACGCTCAGCTTGACAAGGTCTTAAACAACAAGACTGTAAACTCTCAACAGGACACAAGCATTTGTCGTCAGTCACACTTTCAAAAAATAAACATTTCACATTATTTCCTGGTAATTCAGAAAGAATTGAACCAATCTGTTAAATTCCTTATCTTCAACCTAACTACACAAACCCTTCAAATACAAGGTAGGCTTGTCAGATTTAATGCAGTTGGACTAAACTGCATCAAAAGACACCTGACAGCACCTCATCATGTCATCACCTTGTCAGTAGAGTAACTACGCCTCTGCGCACCAGTCAAGTTGCCGTTCACATCAATATCTTTCCCGACTCATATCATATAGGCTAAGTTGTGAGGACGCGCAGGGAGATTCGAAAAGGCATTTGTGTTTTGGGGACAATGGAAGTTATCACCACTCTGACGACATGTACGGTTAAAGATAGTTACTCGTAATGAGAAACACGCCGCCTTCACTTGTAGACTATTAATGATTACAGAATACCAACAGAGAGCTTCATCACATGGTGCAACAGCAATCACACGAAGATCAATATCAGCAAAACCAATGAGCTTGTTGGGGACCACCGCTGCATGTGTATCAGTTACTGAGAGAAACGAAAATCGGCAGCACAGAAGGTCTATAGCATCACCACAGTTTCAAGGTTGACATCTAAGATTAGCGACACCAATTCAGTATCTGACCACATGTGAGATATGGTCACAATCTCTCCTTCTGTTCCCGAGATATGGTGTTGAATGATGGCCAGAAAAGTGCTTTTGCACTGTGAAGCTGACCTTTGGACCTTTTGGAAAATGTCCTTATCCCACATCGGTGGGAAATTCAGTCATATATACTGGATATTAAGGCAATATATTATATCAATCAATCAATCAATCAATCAATCAATCAATCTTTATTTATATGGCGCTTTTCATACAGAAAAAAGTACCTCAAAGTGCCTCACAGAAATAAACAAACAACAGCAGAAAAATAGAAACAGCAAAATAAAAAAAAGGAGAAGATAGTTAAAAGAACCCAAATTATAGCCTTATGGGACAGTAAAAGGTGTGTCTTTGCGTTTGGTAATGTCAGTCAGAGATAACATTTAAAGAGGTCCATCTTTAGGCGATTGTGGGAGGAAACTTTAATTGTCATAGAGACAAAACAGCTCTTCATGCCCACATTCACACCCACGGTCACTTTAAAGTCACCATTTTTTCAAAAGACTCCAACAAAATTAGACTGACAAATAAATCACCTTGAACCTTGAACTTGATTAATACTGTAGGAAGCTTGATATAATAAACAAGTCTGTGTTAGGAGTGTTTTTACTCTGGTCCTGTAAGTCTATTCTGAGGTTGGCAGCAGTGCTGAAAAAGGGTTAAAAATCATTTGAACCGATTCGTTTTTTATTTTAACTCAACATCTACCGGGTCTCCAGTAGTAAGCCCTCCTTCCAGTAAACACAGCCTCATGCAACAGCTCTCCTTGGCACTTTGCCCTCTGCCGCCCACTCACAGCCTCTGTGATATACCCAACTAACTGCACAATGCCAGTAATCGTGAGGGAAGCATTACAACCTCAATTCATTCTTACTTTATGCAGCCCCGAGTTACAGCTTGCTTTTATTAGTACTTACTTTCCACTGCAAGCTTCTCAGAATCCAACAAAATCAGACTGTTCAATCAGCACTACTGGCCTACATGGAGTCTGAACATGTTGCTGCTACCAGATACAGCAGATGCATTTGGGAACTTGCTGTTTTGTTGGAAATAACACGTCTGCATACTCAGTGTTTGCCTCCAGACATTCAGTGCAGATTTATGCTGCAAGAATGTTGATGCAGATGTTTTCCTGTTGTACAGAACTGAACGTGTTTCACAGTGGGACGACTCATCTGTGTTTTTTTTTGTTGTTGTTTTTTGAGTTGTTTCCACTGAGTGCTGCTGTTCAGCAATTCAGTCAGGTACCAGAAAAAAATGACGCCCTTTTGCTCGTCTCATCACTTTAGTGTCTTGTATCGTATTCTTGTACTTGTAGACTGGGTACATTAGCGCTGTGTAGTACTGTTCACTGTGTATTGCCGTATTTTTTCTCTTCTCTCTATGCGCTCTGACACTGACAATTGAGTTTCTGCCATGTTAGGACCACGTCTTTGACGGTTTTTAGTGGTTTCATTGTGTACGTCTAATTTTGTATCAACACTGCAAACCAATTTCTCTTCAGATCTAATCAATAATGGCAGCTTGCAAATACTGTAGGTGCAGGGTTTGTCGAGGCAGGTTGTTGTGTCTTGGTGTTAAACGGGTCTTGCATATTGCTCTAAATAAATAATAAATACATAAATAAGTACTGTTACTGATTAATACTTAAATTATCCTTAACACCAAACATATTTGAACATTTTTTTGATATCACTCTCCAATTATCACTACAATTAATATTTTTTAATAACCTCCACATGATTTAATAATTATATTCTTCTATTTTTCAATAAGTAAATAAAAATCTGGTAATTTCATATATTCATTTCCAGGAAAGTTTCACCTAGTTTCTGCCCAGCTTCTGAAAGGTCAGTAAACTTTTAAGAAAAGCTTTTTGTGAAACAGCAGGATTTTATTCTTAAATAATATTGGGGTAGTTTTTGAATGAATGTTACAGTGTTTATTGTGGTCATTTCAAAGAAATTTCAGATAAGTTAATTGGCAGTTACCAACTACTTACCATGAAATTCCCAGACCTGTAAAAACAAAGTGTTACCCAATGTGACAGAAAATGAATACTAACCCTCACTTAAATTGCTCTATACTTATTACTACCTATCAGTACGAGTACCTTCACAAGCTATTTGTGTGATCTGCCCTCTAGTGACTTAAACCTGGACAACACTTCATTTCCAAGCCACACTGTTTATACCTTTATATCTTTTTTAGCAATCAAACTCAGCACATTCATTTCTTGAAATGATTCCGATAAACTTGATAAATAATCTGTGACATACCGTCATTCTTTGTGTCGTACTTAAAGGGCCATCTAAATTTCAAAGCAAATATTAAATGTAATATATTGAAATCAAACCAAGAAAACATTATTTTGAGAAAACACAGCCGGCAGACAAAACAGCTCGGCAACTGTTGTTAAGTAGGAAGAATATAAATACTTGGCAACCATAAAAAAGCAGAAACATTATGTACTGAAATGAGAGGCAGTGAAAAAGTGATTCATGAAATTAAAATAGGCTCTGCTGCTGTGCCCTCTCGAATAGAATAAAAAAAGATCAGAAGAAGTACAGTATTGCTTTCCGATGCTGTTAAGAGATATTTGCTTTGAGGGGAGGGAGGGAAGGAAGGGACAACAATACACTTTTCTGTGACAGCTCAGAGAGGAGATAGTGTGGAAGGGCAAAGACAGAGATGGGAGCGATAAGGACTGCACTGCAGAGCAGAGAGGACAAAGACAGGAAGAAGGAAATACCAGAGACGAGTGAAGGACACAGAAAAACACTGATGGCGCTCAATACTCATATCTCAGATCAGATAGCAATCATATATAATATATACTGAACAGATATACAGACAGAGAAGTACAACTACCCTGCCTGAACTACTGTTACATTTAAAAATGCTCTGAAGTGAGAAATGTTTTTGTATGTTCAAGGTCAGTGTCCTGGACTTATTCATTCAGTTTTAAGATACTTGATTTGTGTGTAGTAATAGTGTAATAGTCACATGAGTGTGAGTTGCTCTGGATGCATGCACCATGATCTCTTACAGGGAGAAAGAACACCGTGGTCACGTTTTTAAAAACAGTGAGTCACTTCCATTTTTCTTTATAGAAACAAATCATCTTTTTCTTTTACAAAATTGAACTGAACTGGTCTGACTCATCAGACATAAAGCTGTGACTAGGCTTTCAATCACTTAATACTTCAAGAGGTGAGAAAGGTCCAGAGAGTCGCCTGTAAATGCAAAGCTGTGACTATAACTTGAGTCATTTGCAAGTTCAATTACTTTGGCTGCACCGGCTAAAGCCATTACAAAGTGTGTGTGTGTGTGCGTGTGTGTGTGTGTGTGTGTGTGTGTGTGTGTGTGTGTGTGTGTGTGTGTGTGTGTGTGTGTGTGTGTGAAATCCTTCCGACTTCAACATTAGGCTGCATTATTAAAAGCCCAATCATAAAACAATGACCTCTGTGAACAGGAAGGCATGGTAGTGTCTTGAGCTGTAACATAACTTCCAAATGTAATTGTGTCTTCATCCTGAGCCATTCATGGTGTGACCCCAAACACCTGGTCTACCAGCTGATGAGGGACCAAGGGCCGAGTGATTTCTGTCATAGTTTTAAGATGACGTGAATTACAGTTAGCCAGAGAAAAAGACTTTGCTCGTTTGTGTAGTGACCAGAATGACTTGGGCTGAATTTGCTTTGTTTTGTCGTGTTCATAAGAAAACCTCCTTCCATTGCACACTGCACATAATCATTTTGTACACTGCCTGCCTCCCGGAAACTACCTTATCTGCAACACTCAGCTAACCACCACCGTGTTTCTTACTGTTAGGCTTGTCTGACCAACCATCAGCAACTGAGGGGGACTTCGGATCAGTCAGTCAGAAGAAATTCATGGATTTTAGAGTGAGGGGGATACCAACCAAAATATATACACATATACAACCAAAATGTTGAATGTTCAAATGTTTTTGTTGCGTCAGTGTCCACTTTAAAACATATAACTATTGTGGAGGATGCAGGGAAGAGCAGCTTCTGGCTGAGGGTGAAGGGGACAGGAAGTGGGGTTAATCAAACATGGACATCAGCTGCAGGGGTGGTTTGGGAGACGTCTGTCTGTCGCGCCGCCACAAGGACACGCACCAGGGTTAAAGGGGCAAAACACCAGTGAGAGGTGGCTCCCAGCTGGTGACTCTGCAGCTAACCCCATGGTCATAACACTCACCTGTAACCTGTACAGCCCAATGAGCAGGATTAGTTCGAACTCACGGGACACCTGATCTGACAAGAGTAAAGTCATTAGGAACTGACAAAAGAAAAAAACAGATTGTTATCAGTTTATTGGGTACACCTGGGTAATATATTGTAATCCGGTACAAACCCCTAGAAAAGGCTTGTTCATGTTTTGTTGTTAACGTCAGATGGCTTGTTGGTTCAAGTCTGTGCTTCTTTTCTGAGGTGTTTTTAAAATGGACAACCTATTACTGAAATGTCTCTCCAAAATTGTGTCTGCCAATATTTCATAGTAACCTCTCACTCTTTCTTAAATGGCCCATAGTAACAGTGAAATCAATCTGCACAGCAAAAGCTGAGGCAGGACTGCAGCTCTGCCTTAATTCATTCCTCCCACGTACGCTACATGCTATGCTTAGCTGACCTTCAACTGCTGCGATGTGCGTGTGTGAGGTGTGTGTGTGTGTGTGTGTGTGTCTGTGTGAGTCTGTGGGGCAGGAGCAGCATGGGTCAGGCGCAAAAGTCCATTAGCCCATTATCAGCACTCCCCCCATGGCCTTTTTCGTCCCCCTGAGTATCACGCCTGCAACATACTTATCAGTCTCACACTTATTCACATCATACACAGGAGGACAACGTCTCTCCACCTCCCGAGACACTTCACAGACACACACACACACACACACACACACACACCAAAACACAGAGCAGCCAGGTCACAGCGCCACAGCTGCGGGAGAAGATTAATATAGAGACGATAATGTACCTTTGCAGGATTGTCAACAGTAGATTTATGCCCAGACCTTATTGTACAACACACATCTGTCAAAGCCTTTTCAGACTGCTCTCACTAGGATAACAACAGCATCGGTCATCTGTTCAAACAGCGACCCGAAGCGACCTTCTGCTATCATTTGGTTTCCGAGTGTCCTCTGTGGAGAAACAAACAGCACACGTTAAGGTCGCCCGTGTTTATGCGAAGAAACAGAACAGGAGGGAGGGTGATTTCTTTAAAACGCAGCAAAACAAGACAAGGATTTGTGTCCAGTCTCCCGTACACCGCGCTGGTTTCCTTTTAACATCCAGATGATTTTACTTGAATCAAGTTTCAGATGCATGAACTTGAAAGGAGCACAACAAAAGGAGCACTACATAAGCATACTGGATGCTCACAGGTTTTACCATGCCTGATAGAGATTTCAATGCAAGCTTAAAAACAGTTCACATGCTAAACTAATGTTCACCATTGCCTGTAATCCCTTGTTGGTAACTGTAACTAGTAACTGCTAGTTGGCACAGACATTTGTACTTTTCCCATCTTTATCTAAAGGATTAATACAATTGAATATTGATTATACTGGTTTTGTAGGAAAAGTGTTACATTAAGCACTCAACTCTCTTTCTGAGCTGAAATAAACCGTTTTTTTCTTCAAATAACTGCTTTCTTGTTTAACACCTATTTGCATTCATTTAAATTTTTTTCTCCGTTAGCATAATGGACATCTCCGGGCATCCTGAGATACATTATTCCCATTTCACACGCCCCCGCCAACACCACCGATTCCCTCTGCACCCTCACAATTTCCACACAAAGGCAACAACGCAACGGGGAGGAAATGAAGAGATGAGCTGAGAAAACAACACCTGCTTCCCATCATTTATAGAGGGGGAGGCAGAGAGAGTGGGAGGGGAGAGGCAGAAAGGGCTGTTGGTAAGGAATGGGAGGGAAATGGGTCTGACAGAGAGAAAAGTAAGTGAGAGGATAGCGGCGCAAAGGAGGGAACAGCTGGGGTGAGAGTGAGGGAGGAGAGCTGGAGAGAAGAGGGAGGGAGGGGAACACTGGGAGAGCTGAAAGAGACTGATTAGTATTGTATGAAATAAGACATATTCAGGTACGGCTGAGCATGGCTTCCAGCGGTGTGCACATGCAAACGTGCGTCACGTTCAACACTCACACTGTGCGTTCAACAAGCACACATCCATATCTAAAAGGCTGTTGGAATAAAACAAACATGGGGGTTGATTTATGCGTAGTCGTGCTCTCAGTGTCAGCGCGTTTGTATGCTAATGTGTTTAAGATGGATATGTCGGAGAAATGCATGTGTCTACAGGTTCAGTGTGTGCATTTCAGGTGTTTGGGTGAAATGAATAATAACAGAGTGTAGAGTTTCCTCAGTGAGGCCTTAGTGAATCTTCCTCCTCCTTCTGTAAATGGGGACAGTCCTCTCTTCGTAAACTTACCGTCTCATTTAAGTCAATGTTTGTAAGACGATTTGGCAGATTTTGATAGAAATCAAACAGTATCATAACAATTTGGATTCAAGAAATACTTTTGCGCGGTTTACATGCAACACCAGAGGCAGGTTTGTAAATATGGCTTCGAATAAAAGGCCATTTCAGGACTAACAACACCATTCTGTTCAATTTATAGGCCGCTCGGAGCGATGAAATATTCCCCGGAGGTTGACAGAAGAACGGGATATTAATAAAACTGTTTGGTGAATTATTATCTCTCCCTCCTTTTCTTTCATCATCATCTTTTCTTCATCGCTGCGCAATAGCCCGATCCCCGCATCTCAGACGAGAGATGAAATATATCGCCTACTTTCTCTCTGCACAGAAACATGTGACGTGTAATAAATTTAGCTCGTCGGAGGGCTTGGGCGCAGATACGCATTCAGCGTAATTGGCTAAAGGCTGTTTTCAAGAGATTTCAGCTTCATTTATTTAGTTTTATTGGAGAGACAGGAAAGACTGGGAAGGGAGGGGAAGTCACAAAGGATGAGAACCAGATTGAGATCCAGACTGGAAGCATGCTGTTCCTCTGTTCAGAGAATTAGTCCCGGGGGCCTCCGAGGGACCCCACCAACTGTGGCCTCAGCCTGTCTCTGCTTCTGGTTTTTTTTAGACAAATTAGATAAACTGAGTGTGTGTACGTGCGTTTAAACAAAAATAAATGAATGCAGCTACTTTGTTTGCAAATAAGCAAAAATATTATGAGTGGTTTGCTGGCTGTGTCTGTATCACGATGACGATGGTGAGTCAGGTAACCGAGGGAATTGGGCGTAGCAACAAGACCGGGTGTAGAAGACACACAAACATAACAGAGAGGACACTTTTATAAACTTTTTACTGGAACTTTATAGATGTCATTCTTCTTCTGCTCCTTCTGTTACTGGCAGATCATAAACCACAAGTAAATGTGCATACCGTCATTTGTACTGTAGTGAATAAATGCTGCATTTGTTAAGTCCATTGTTTCCATCCAAAGACTACAATTTCACAGATACAGATAAATAACGTTTCTGATCATTTATCGGCCTGATATATATACCGTGCAACCATGCAATGAACACAAATTTGAGAGGGAAAAGCATACCACCTATTGTGATACAGAATGCCACAATCTGTGGGTTTTACAAAATAAAATATCCTTCAGTGCAGGGAACATAAAGCATGACACAGACAGGAGGAGAGTCAGAGAATGACGAGGCGTGAGCTCAAAACAATGGCAGGCGACAGACTGACAGGAAGTGTGCAAGAGGTCACCGTTCATATAATCCCAAGACGCGAGAAAGAGGAGAGAGGAGTTTTAGTTGCTGTGGCAATCAGCATCCCTCCTCCAGGCCAGACACAAAGAGATCCAGAGACCGGAGGAAAACTCCAGTGGCTGTTCAAACAGAAATAGAAACGGCGTAGGGAGGTCAGATAGATGCCAGTAAAAGAGAGGGAGACAGAGAGCAGGGCAGAGCAGAGAGAGCAGGAGGAGAGAAAGAACTGAACTGTTGCTTCTGCTGGCCAAGATTCAACCCTCAGCATCCAAGCTCTCTAATTGGAGACTGAACAGCTGTTCAGTTTGACCCGCGCCCCCCGTAAATACGAGCTCAACTGCCAGGGAGGGAGAACGAGCGAGAGAGTGACAGAGGAAAGAAGCGAGAGAGAAACTGACGGGGAGAGGCAGAGAGATTAAGAGTCAGAAGGGAGGAGAGAATAAATAAGAGGGTAAAACAAGACAGACAAAAGCAGATAAACAACCGTTTTTTAACAGTATTTCTAGATTTACCCATGTGAGCAGAAGGGCGTTATCAGGACAACACTGTTCGTCAGCGTCCTCCAAAACCATTACATATTGTCAGGTGAAACATCATTAACTTTTGTTTTCTCATGTGTAACTCTGGGGTTAAGATCTGGTTAGGTTCAGGCAAAAAGCCATTATGTTCTTCAAAAAAATAGATCGACATTATACAGATACGCTTATTTGCACACCTGTTTTGACAATCTGTCCTGACCTTCATTCCTCCACCTGACTTCCCCCTGCACGGAAAAGAAACTTCCCAAAGAACGTTCACTGAAGAAAAGTACAATTGTGTTATTCAAAGTTAGCTCTGTATCAATAGCTATATAAGTCTGTTATTTGCATAATTAACAAGATTATGGTATTATTATGATTATTATATTAATATTTGTTCAGCACAGTTCAGAAGAAGCCCTCTAATGACAGCATGATTATAAATGTAATATTTTCATGCATTTCAAGGTCATCATATTTAGATAATATAAGACTTTACATGATATGGACAATGAGGTTAAATTAAAGCTGTGACCTCGGATGGATATTTTACTGAACAACTTTATAACAGTAATGTGTGCACACACACACACAAAACAGATTCAAATTGAATAAGTGAAATGTCTGGGCTGTTATTGTGTGTGCGCCTGAGGAGATAAGCACGCAGACACACTCGCATAAATATGCAGCGTCACATACCAGCAGTGGCATGCTTTCAAGCACACTCACACAGACGAGCGCCGGAGCTCATCTACACAAAAACGGAGATGGAGAGCGAGAGCTGGTCAGATCAGATCAGAGCTGTGATCTGCATGGGAATGAGGTCATTAGGTCTGCGGGGCAGAAAGGCACTAATCTGCCCAAAGCAGTCCAATAACACAAACAAACACCAGAAGACGGACAGGAGACAATCCCGCTCGTGAACGTAGCGAGATCCAATCCCTGTGCATACTGAATTCTGATCACCTCTGCAGCCTCCCTCACACAAATACCCAACAACACATCAAGCTAATCCAATCCAAACAGCAGCTCCATGACGGGACAACCCATTAACGCAAACGCTTCCTGTCATACAGTATCTGCACACACTTAAACCACTCCGACCTAATCCCAGCTAAGCATCACCAGCTGAACCAAATCCTTTTCTGTTAAAGCAAGAATCCATTAACAATGTCCTACCTCAGCACACTTAACCTTATTGATTCAGGATACACTTCACCAAAACAAACACTCCTAAATACACGTACATCGCTTTATGCACACAGGAGCCCGAAACAGAGAAAGCGAGAATTCTTGGTTTTCTCATCCGAAAAACACAAGCGAGTAAACAACACACCGACAGTTATTAACAGGATGCCGAAACACCATCAAAGGACTATGACTCTGTATGGTGATGCTTACATTGGATCGTCCGCTTACAGACAGTTTACAGTATTGATTACATCTCAACAGCTTGTTACTTCAACAATTCAGCTGTTCCACTTCATCTACAGATGTGCATCCATAGATTATGCAAACAAAAGCTTACAATTGTTTCTCATTTGTAAAAGTAATGTAAAAGTAATGGAGAGATGTGGGGAAACGTTCACATCTACAGACTAAGTAACACAGTTGAGCTGTTGAATCGCCACTGATGAAATGGCTGTTGAAATGTACATTTTCTGTAAACCTTCTGTGGGCAGACTATCCAAATTAATTGTTGCTGATCCCTCCCATCCCGGTCACAAACTCTTTGAGACACTCCCCTCTGGCAGGAGGCTGCGGTCCATCAGGACCAAAACCTCACGCCACAAGAACAGTTTCTTCCCGTCTGCTGTCAGCCTTATCAACAAGGCCTGAATCCCCCCTGACACTCCTCACACTCCACCTCTACCACTGACTCTACTGTCACACTGACAGCACCATAACTCTATGTGTTACATTAACGCTCAGCTTGAACTACCTATTCATTTGCACATTTTCATTTGCACATCATTTCTGTAATTGTTCACTGCCAGCTGGTCTGCTCCTTTTATCCTTTTACCCAAAAAACAGATTGTGTATATATTTATATTGTATAGTTATATTTTCTACTTTTTAAAATAGTTTATATTGTTCATTTGTTATATTTTCTATTCTTTAAATAGTTTATATTGTTAATTTGTTATATTTTCACTTAATAGTTATTTGATGCATGCACCAACATCACCACAACAAATTCCTCGTATGTGTAAAATCGTACTTGGCAATAAAGCTTTTTCTGATTCTGATTCTGATTCTGATTCTAATTAAGTGCTTTTTCCTTTATTGAGCTCTGTACTAAATGTATCAACAGGTTTGTTAAGCATGGAGCTACAGCTGGGAGTCAATTACCTTAGCTGACCACAAAGACAGGGAGCAGTGTCTGTCCAAAGTCTGTCTCAAAAAATAGTATTTCTAAAATTCAGTAATTGAAACTCTGTATCTGCCAGGAATCAGGAAAAAAAGACAAATTATGGTTTTATACAAATGTTTATCCTGCCACTTTGCACTTCTGTTGGAGTGGTTGCCCGGCAACCTAGCTATGACAAAAAAAAAATGAGAACAAAAGTGTAACAGCACAGGAATCCTCCTTTTACTTTTTCTTTGTGTGTTTGTGTTTTTATTCGTCAGCTTTAGAGATGTTGGTAGGCACTTTGGGCCGAGGCTAATGGTTTCCCCCTTGCCTTTAATATCGAGAGCTGAGCTTGCAATCATGAGTCTAAAGGAGAGTTTCATCAAGCAGTCGATCAATGGATTATTGTGATGAGGTTTTTTTTTTCCTTTTTTGCAATTTCTTGACAATTACACAATTGTATAGACAAATAAATATAGACTTGATTAATCGATCAGTCGTGACAACAGGCAGATTCAATGAAAATGGCAGCAAGTGATTATTGCAGCGGAAATATTCATATGCTTCAGTGTCTGTACCTTAAATGTGCCTCTAAAAGCATGTGCAAATTGGTAAAATCTAAAAATAATTTTCCACATCCAGTTGGCTCCTGATGCAGAGCTCTCCTGCTCCCCTGCCTCTCTCCACAACAAGGTGGAGAGAGGCTGTACGTACAGCCTGACGAGTGCATCCTTGAGCAGGTAAGAAATTGATGACAAGTACACAAAAGCTTAATTGCAGTGCCAATGCTTGTTTTAGAACGTCTCCCTTGGCTACAGAGACTCACTGTCTGCCATTGTAAATGTGCACGAACCATCCGTCAGGTAACGCTGTGCACCACCTCTGCGCTGAAACTACTTTTGAGCCACACCTCTGGCTTTGAGAAGAACGAACACAGATTCTCTCTCAGTTATCATCGCAAATGTATTATCATGGTGATCATCACATACATCTAAAACGATCCCCCCTAATCCCCACACCGTGTTGACTCTCTATATTGGTGAGTCGACCGGCTCAGTCACCCGAAGTTGTGGAAGGATGTGTCGATTTGAGGGGTGTAAAAGTCCACCGTGATCACAGACCCTTCACTCCCTGAAGAGTCGGGGAAGGTGCTCTAGGAAAACTGTCTGACCTTCATCTTCTGTCTCCAATCAAGTGGCTGGAAAACACGCAGCTGAACACATTTTCTTTGAAAGCCGCTGAAAGCTAAACAACAGCGCGTCCTCGAGGAGAGAGCTGTCAGGGTTAGAGAGTAAAGAGAGTGATAGGAAAAGTGGAGAAGACAATGGGATGAAACTGGGCTGAGGCAATTAAGTTAGAGAGAGAGAGAAAAAAAGCTGTGCAATGTTCAAACTTGCATGAGAGAGAGAGTGAGAGACAGAGAGAGACTGATTAATGCACACCCACACCTTCAGACCATTTGAGCAACGGTACGAAACACCCACAGTCTCTGTGAAGTGCACCTGCATGCATCTGTCCATAGTGTGAGCATGCCGTGTAACTGTATAGGGGCCCTCACACATCAGCCGTTTCCGTCTTATTAATGAACGCTAGTTGGTTCGCAAAAGCATGTAGATGGTGTGTCGACGAGCTCAGGGATGAAGATGGCTGTTTGAAGTGCTCGTCTGTGTGTAAGAAGTGGGGATTTAGCGTCTCTATCGTTGAACCGAAGGACACGACTGATTGAGGGGTTTGAGAGGACGGCAGCTCTCTACACCCTGAGCACTAACGAGGGGTTCTCTCTTCCTCACAGCAAGGTCAGCATTTTCGAAAACCGCGCGACCTCCGGAGACGACGCGTGTCGGCAGGTGCACACAGCCTGTTATGTAACTGGTGAGGGACGTGTGGACTTACATTGTTGGGGGACACCGTGAGAACACTCCTGCTCTTCCTCATGTTTCCTCGAGTATCTCCCCTCGCTGTCCAGCCACGGCAGCTTCACATGCACGCCTGGAGAAACACAAATAGACAAAATCATTTTTTGTGTTACAATTTAAGATAAAATCGCAGCGAAAGCTGTTGATAATAAGGTCTGTGAATTAATTCTAATAATATATGACTAATTGGGCATCGTTTCTGTTGCTGCTGAGTGTTTCGGATACGAATTTATGAAAGTGCCATTTTCAGTTATTTTCTTTTGAAGGGAGGAGAACAGCAAAGCAGTCAGAACAGGACAGCCTTGGCTTCAACATGGCTCCACTGGGGGGCATTCGGTAAGTGATGGGTCAACGTGATACCACAGCAGCACGACCCCCCACCCCCGCCGATGCTCTGTTACGTGGCAATGTTCAATATGTTCTTCCAGGGCCCATAAAAGTAACAGAATGATAGAGATTCTGGAAAGCTGTGTGTGCAAAACGATCTCTCCCCTGTTGAAATCTGTCGACAAAAGATGGCACAGGTAGAAGAAAAATCAAGACACTTCCGTTATCAAGGTTTGATTGGAGATGCTACATTGGTACTTTGAAGGTAATCTATAAGATGCAGCTGACACAAAATCTATATCAGTGACAACAAATGTAAAAATCATTACCAATAAAATGAAGGTCGTAGAGAGCTTAAAAACTAGAGGGAGTATTATTCATTTTGAAGGGTTTTTAAATGATTTTTTTGTATGATTTTTATCAGAACCAAATTTTTATTCAGTTTTTTATCCTGTATTACTGAAATTTGTTTTTATATTTTTTGACCTACTGATGCAGCCCAATTTAAATATCTGGACATCAGAGGATCAAAAACAACATCTAGATGAGTGACTCCATTGACAAGAGTTCAGATCGGACCTAAATCTCAAAAACAAACAAACAAACAAACAAACAAACAAAAAAACACAAAGTCACAGAATGACAGAAACTAACTAACTCATCAGGGCAGCGGTTGAGCAGCAACTCCCGTGTTCTTCGCTGTGTTAAATTACTGGTTTTGTCAGAAGTCCGGTGGCTCTGAGCGGGAGCTGATTCTGGTTCAACAAAAGGAATACTCTTTAACAAAAAGGTGGGTTAAATAGTTAAAGGGAAAATGGACAACTAATAAACACAATTTCGTCACACACTGATGACTGAAACCTTAACGGGAAACAGACAATCAATCATTCAGATTATAGAATCAGGATCGGCTCATGGATTGATGCCTGGTAAGAGAATTATGCAACCAAACTGGACCCGTCTTTACAATGCAGACAAAACTAACACACACATCACATGAGAGCACACATCGAACCATCTCCCTAACAACACGCGCCTATTAACACCGTTCATGTGTCCCCAGGCTCTTCGTCTGATGTTTTCAGATAATCTTTCCAATCTCGCGTAATCTTTATGAGTTGCCTCTCTTGCTACTGCAAATTACTCTTTTTCCTTTTGGAATTTGTCCTCGCAATGACACACGCAAATGAAAAAGCGAGCAAATTAAACCTGAAGCAGCCTCAATGGCTCAGCACACTTTAATTCCGCCCCCCCGTGCTAATCGTTCAAAAGCAGCAGACGAGATTGACTCCACAGCCATTGAGCCGCTCTCTAATGAGCCAATTCAGGCAGGCGCTAAAAGGCCCCAAGAACTCATGAGTTCCTCCTGTGCCCCAAAATGCTGACAAAAAAAGAGAGAGAGAGAAAGAGATGAGTGCCTGTCTCACTTTGAATGTGTGACTGTTCCTTTAAGCTGCGTGCAAACAGGGTTAATGTTGCAATTTCGTGATGTATCCTGTTATGTGCTAATAAACCAAATGGTTAAGGACAGTTCACGCCCTTGAAGCAGATGGACATCTTTCAGCTTGAACAGACAGGACAACCCTGAAGCCAAGAGATGATACCGATGTTACATAAAAAACACCACCATCGCGTCACGCCAGAGCAGCAACAAGAGCGACCACAGTATCAGCATATACAGCATTCCTCTTTAATGCACCGACTTCAGAGACAAAGAGACAAGACTTTCGGAGGCTACTTTAATACTGTTTTTGTTTGACAATTATTGAGCTCATTAAACAGAATGACACAAATTGGGTGATTCATTAAAAATTCCTTGAATATAATTTCAGAAAGGAAACTATCAGTGGTGAGGCCTCCCTGTAGGGATGAAGATCAGTTATTATCCCTATTAAAAGATAATTAGTGGGCACAATCATTTTCTGTTCCGAGCAGATCTGAAACTTTATCAACACAAATTAGTGCTGTAACCTCAGGGAATGATGCACAATGGCACTAACGAGGAGTGGTGTGTGTGTGTGTGTGTGTGTGTGTGTGTGTGTGTGTGTGTGTGTGTGTGTGTGTGTGTGTGCGTGTGTGTGTGTGTGTGTGCGTGTGTGTGTGTGTGTGTGCGCGCGCATTTTGGGGTTTCCTATTTAGTGTTACTTCTGCCTAATTAACAGAATTATGGCAGACAGGTGTGAAGATAGAAGACACACACACAGAAACACGCATTCTCCACGTTAATGCGACAATTATCTCTTAATGGTCCCATATTATACTATTTTTCATCAATTTCACACAGCTGTCAGAGGTCCAAAAACACTGTATTTGATATGCATTCCTCCAAACCATGGTCCTGAATTTCAACTATCTAAAAGTCACTCAAATGGCTCTTCTGAGAGCAGGCCATTTCTGTGCCTGCACCTTTAAATGCTAACGAGCTCCGTCTGTCAACACCTGCCTTGCTGCTACACGCCCCTGTCTGGGAGAGGATGCTGCTTACGCTAGCGGTAGCATGCGCTAATGTTTTACAGTGGCTGCATTGCTACAGCTCACCAAGATGCTGCTGTTCAACCATAACAGTTTGACCCAGAATCAGACCCAGAGGGAGAGGCTCCTGAAGAAGTACAGACTCTGTGGCTGCAGCAGGACGTTTCAGAATGGTTAGTGTGTCTGAATATGTTACTTAGTTTGATCGTATGTGTTGTTACAGTTACTACCATGTAGCTAATGCTAGCTCCTGCTAACGGTAAAGGTAACTTATAGATCTTCAGCAACTGTAAGAACTATCATTTTGTGCTGACACTTACCTGTGGCTCGGATGCAGTTGCTGGGTCTGGTATGGTTGGGACTGATCCTTTTACGAGGGTCAGTGTTGAGGCAAAGCCAGCTTGGTACTGACCCTCGTTACTGAAGCAGTGCGATGTGAAGTGGTTAGCACACACAAAAAAACCTATACGAACCATCGTTAAAAATGAAAAGCAACCACTGTCTCTTCTGTTGTTCTGTAGCTGGGACAGAATATAGGCACTGATGTTGATTTTTACAACCAACAACAGAGCAATTTGCATGTCTAGCTCTGAGTGACGACATTGTGAAACACTGCTATCTTACTGCTGTACACACCGAACTTCACCTCAGGGATGCCCCCATCTTGGATATCTCCAGGGAGAGGGAGGAGTGTCTTCGTGCAGAGGAGGCCGGCCTATGAAGAGCTGAATTTGAACAGCCTGTAGGAGCGCTGTGTTACCAGTGGGTGGGCTGCAGAGACCACGCAGGGCTCGTTTGCTTTCCTCAATCTGGGAGTCGGTAGTCTCAGGGAGGACCGGCTTAAATATGTACAGACCAGAGAAAACATGTTTTTCATAATATGGGACCTTTAAGCACATGTTCAACTGCTAGTGAGGTGTGTTTATACATACTTAAATGTTTGAAAATGTAGTAACACACCAACCATGGGTCAGAACTAACAGTCGTAGTTGAGTGAAAGTGTCCTCTGGCTTAAAAGAGGAGGCCCTCTGTGCTGTGGCCTTCCCGCCACCTTGAAGTCAAACTGAGAACGAGGCAGAGGTGGTGACACTGAGCACAACATGATGTTTGTACAGCAAAGGCTCGTCTCTCACTAAAATCCACTGCCACCTCTTGCACAGTCCAGAAAATAAAAGTGAATTTGGAAAAAAAGAGAGGAAAGAACAACAACCAAACTCAAAAACTATGCAAGGAGCAAGACTTGATACTCCTTCCATCCGGTTTTTCTCCCAGTTTGTGATGATTTCTCATGCTTTTTCCCTCTTTTTGTTATCACAATGTTATGTTTCCGGCATCGTACAGCGTGTAGAGTGCTGTGCTGCTGCACCTCTAGCTCCATAGAGAGTGAAAGACGCACAGAGAAACGGGGTGATGGAAAATGATCTAAAATTCCTGTTTCTTCTGTAAAATTTTTGAGTAAAGGGGCTGCAAAATCTGCCACGTTGAGGGGAGTCGCACCGCACCAGGATCGCTAAAGGACTAAAAAGTGCTAAATATTACTTAATGCCACAGATTTCAGTAGAGGGTGAATTATTCTGCGTTGTTTCCTCAGAATCAAAGGTTAAATCAAAATTCTTTGCCCTAAAAATGTATTTGCATTCATTTGTTCTTGTGATTCTCTAAATGTCACCAGAATGCAAGAAAAACAATTTTTTTTCGAGGTTTAATCACCAGAACACCACTGTGGTTTCAACTCTTTCTTATTTTTCATGCTTCTAGTTTGGTTTGTTTCCTGGTGACGCTTAAAAAAGTGATCAATATGCCAGCACATGGCCTGAACAAAGTTGTTGCCCCACCACATAAACTTTGCACTGTAGTTCATTTCCCAAGATGCTTAGGGACATTAAACGTCAATAACTTCTTTGCGGCACACTTCACTTTGCAGAGTTCACGCTACATGCTGCACGTGTTTGGTGAAGGTGTTCTCTTAATTTTCTTTCTTTTTGTCTATTTGCATGTCATCTTGAGCTGCATCGCTCATTCTGCTCCCAGTTAAACAGTACTGTGTTGTCAAAACTGAAAAGTGAGAGAGTAAAGAAGAACTGTCACTGTCCATGTTTTTAATTACTCGCACAGTTCAAGATGAACTGGATGAACCTCTTGACACTGTTTGCAGCTTAGTGAATTCATGGAGTACGAGCCGCCGATCACTGAACGTTTGAGGGAGCAGACTGTGTAAAGACAGCAGACGGCAGCTTTATTCATTCCTACCTAAGTGTGCTTGACTACAAGTCAAACGTTTCCCCTCCGAGCCATCAGTCAGCCAACGGATCCCACAGTAATACCTGAAAAACTCACCCAATTCCCCCAAACTGCATTTCTCGGGTATCTCATTTCAAATGTCGCACAGGGAGACAATCTCAGGCGAGCGTTACGGCAAAATGTGACAAGTCGTCCTGCCACGTACGTCTCCTCTTGTTCCTCTCAGACAAATATTTTAGTTCACACGCAACAACATCACTGGAAGGAGGCCTCGACCGAGCGTGGCATGTATCAGCCTAATAGAGCAGAGATAACAAGCGCTCCGCCTGCCGGTCCTGTCGACTGAGCGGTGCAGCGGGACACTTGATGGAAGGAAGAGAAACAGACGGCTGTCTACCCCTCAGTCTACACATCATCTGTTCCATGCTTCTGCTACCTGAAGCTGGGGCCTGAATGTATCTGCTTGACAGCTGTTTGGGCATTTTCTTCCTTTGTGCTCTTTGTTAGTTTCAATTGAGGAGCTAATCCTGAGCATAATCTGGTGTTCCACGGGGCAGATCATGTGCGACAGCCAGTCTGGATGGTCGAAGGACTTAATGGCACTTTTGTGACAGAATTAATGCCCCAGTGAAAATAGTGAAAAGGTTGAAATGTAGGAAAAATCAAATGCTACAGGAACACAGCAGCACTCATCCATTGGTTCACTATGAGCAGTCATGCTCTTGCTATCACGCCAGCTGAAGAAAAAGGCATACAACAACACAGATGAAACACTGTGTGGACAAATCTGCCCCGTCCTTTAAGATTTTGTATTTGCCATCCAATCCAACAGCAGTTTTTCTTTCATCCAGGCTGACCCTAAACCATGGTAAAATTGTGATTTCAGAAGACTCGCCCCAGAGTGTGTCACATGTGGAAAATAAAATAAAAATAGCCTGTTGTTGCTGGCCAACGCGTAACATCACCATGTCAATGATGTCCTTATCAAACACTCGCAGTTAGGCAAACCAAAGGTGCGCAGTTCCTCTGGTGGTGGGTAGCGGGGTTTCTTTTCTACTGTTCACTTTTTTTTTTCTTTCTTTCAACCACACTCAGTGTGGCTTTCCGGCTAACTTTGTTTCAAGCTTCTGAGACTGAACACAGCTAATGTCATGGGCATGTGGTGCGGAGCCTCAAACGCTTCTAAAATCGGCACAGGGACGTGTGCCAGCCTCTCGCCCAGTACCGTCACGAGCGTTGATTTGCTCCCTTAGCTGGTGAAGGGAGTTTGAGTTTACTCGGCTGGGTGAGACAGTTAGAGGTGATGACTACGCAACCCCCGGCTACCGAATTAGCAACCACCCGCCCCAAGAGAATGATTTCATCATCCATAGCTCATCTCACTGTGGACATCATTATGTCCCTATTCGGTTGTCATCACTCCAATGCCTCGCTCTTTGGCATGATTTCTGATCACAGCTGACTGCTCCTCATGTTGAAGCTGTCACATCATGTTTTTGACCCCGACACTGTGGTCGTCACGTGTGTCTGTGTGTGTTTGCGGCGCCCGTGGTGCCCATCCACAAGTTTTAATGTACCCGACAAACTGGAGAAATCCGCTCAAATATTATCCATGTTTATTGAGCTTCAAAAAATAAATCTGCAACCTAAAACGACCTCGGAATGAGACTCAACAATCAGCTATCTTTCTCCAGAATCACCTGTTATGAATACAATTCAAATTGTGCTTAGAGGGAATTATCTGAACCGGACATTTTGACCGGGGAGATTTAAGTATATCTTAAACAGATTTTCCTGGTAAAATAAACAAAAACAAACTGTAATTACCAGTTATAACAGAAGCCATGGCGGTTATGTATATGTGTGTGGGTGTGTGTGGGTGAAGGCAAACTGACAACAAGGCGTGCTCTCACTGATAATGCGATCCCAATACAAAGAAGCTTAACCAAATTCTAAGAACTGTTTGAATATTGTGATTTGGTCTTAAATTCATAAATACTTGAGCATTAACAAATACTCAGAACACCCTTAGTAAACAATCTAATCCTCTACAGACTCTGAATGCTGTCAAATCATGTGGAAACACTCAGCAGTGCAAACTCACCCTTTACATGCACACTGGCACTTTATTCAACCTGATCCCGAATACGGAGTTAGGAGTTTAGCACACAAATCAAACATAGAGTTAGATACATTTTAAAGATTGTATTGAGGATATTCTACTGTATTAAACATCACAGAAATATAAGTGAGAGGGGAACAACTGACATTCAGTCCACATTTAGAGCAGATCCCAGAATTTTCTTCCAAATGTGTAACAGAAATCGTTTTTATGTTATAATTTTGTAGCTGTAGCCAAAGCTATTGTCATTACAGATATCAACCAGCTAATATTTTATGGAAATAAAAATATGAAATTGCAAACTACACATGAAAAAGAAAATAAAAACACCAACCAATGTTTAATGTTTTGGGTGCAGAAACCCTAATCAAACCTTAAACACAACGCTGTCACATGATAATGACCAGTCACACGGATCGAACCGCTCACACGACTGCTACTCAGAGGGGATCAAACCAGCGACCTTCTGATTACTGTATAACCCACGCTACCGCCTGAGCTGCAACTGTGGCATTACTGCTGCTATTACTAGCCAGGAGTGGTGGGGATCGAACCATTCCACCTACAACTACTGAAAAAGCTACTGGTTAAGTTAGAGGTTTATGATATTATCAGGGAGAATTTTACAACTCTGTTATCACCATGGCAAACATTTCAGACTCAGGAACACTAGAAATATGGCAGCCATGTTACAAAGTAATGTATCAGTGTGTGATGGTTTCATATCATATGCCCTTCAAGTAAATACAGCAATTTGTCTCACTGAGTCAATCATCATTTCTTTCACCCACACACAGAAAGGTTAAGAACATCACAACCTGTGTTATAACACACTGGAATGTTCAACAGGTTCTTCAAACTTTTTATAATAATTTGACCTAAAAAGAGAAAGGATCTTTTCTCTTGCACAAATCGATGACACACTGAGGGTACTTTACAATTGAGTTATATTTGTGAAACTATGTTATGACATCAGTCTGCAGCCTACGGCCTCTAAAAGCCTCCCACATGAGACTAGTGTCGAGGAAAAAAAATCACAGAGCGAGAGGAGGTCTGAGCAATGGAAATTTATTGCTCACACTTTTTTTTTTTTTTTTTTTTAACTGATTACACTTTAGGTTTACTAAGTCAATGTCACACAGGAGGCGTTTTGAATAGACTACTGGCGTGCACATTATTTATTTCAGCCTCCTTTTGCTAACAGGTCTCCAAAAACCACGAAAAGAAATTTCTCATCTAGCCCAACAATCACTTTGGTCTGCTGGCTCCGTTCCACTCTGTCTGGAGATTTCCCCCCTCACACGGCTCGTCAGTGTGAGACAGAAAACTGGTGCTCAGGGTGCTCTTAATGAGCAGAGTCTCTTTTTTTCTCCCTTTTCACACCCTGACATGATTGTTGTCATTCCATAAACACACACACACACACACACACACACACAGCTTCGTTTCACCCTTCAGCTTATGAAAAAGTAAGTACTTTCTCATTTGTTGAGACAATTAAAAAACTTGATTAGCGTCCCTTTTCCCATTCACTCCCTCAAGCAGAGTCAGTCTGCTGAAGGGGGAGCAGCACTCCTGTTGAGCATGCACTGGAGAGCGCAAACACACGGAGGAGGAACTTTACACCAGCTTTGTTCATTATGAAGAAAGAGCAACAATGGAGGCTGAGGCAGAACGAAGGACAGTTAATATTATATTGATACTGATAGTGTATTTTTCTGCATCAGTAAGTTCCAAACATTAATCTTATTAAATTAATCTTAAAAACACAATTTTTATATTGCTTTTTTCCCCACTGTCCTGAGGTTACAAATTTGTGAGTTTCAGGAAGTAATGTTTTTAGTATAGTAAGTATATAAAAAGTAAGTATATAAAAATCGGACTGGGTGATTATTATATTTTTGGTTCACATTTCAATCTTTTTAAAAAGGTACAGTGTGCAGAATATAGGGTTAGGGTTACATATTCCTTTTATTCCATTTCTGTGTCGTAAATCCTCTACACTGAATCTTAAATATATTCTTTTACTTTCATCACCCCCAACTGCACGAACATGAATGAAAGTTGCTCCATAAATCCAGTTTGATAGTAATTATATAAGAGAATCCTCTGAAACACACACAAGCAAAGACTGATGCATCTCAGCTGGTAAGTACTACTACATACTATGTTCACACACAATCCATTTTACATGGGATTATGTATGGGACCAATTTGCATTTGACACAATCATATCCAGATTGGCGTCATGGGTTAATCCCCCCCCCACCCCGTCACTATTCCCCAGAATTAAACAGCTGTAATTCCATACACGTCACTGCTGATGCTTACAATTACAAAAAATAACTGCAGTCCTGTAACTGCAGCCTCCTCTACCGCTGGCACATGCTATTCGATCTTCGGGACAGATGCTGATATAAATATTGGGAAGTAAGTAATTTGGAAATCAATAAATCAGCTGCTATACACACTCTTTTTACATTGATCTCTCAAATACGGTTGTAAATCGCTGCTGGCAAAGACGGCAAAACATTTTTCAGAAAAATATATGAAAAGATTATTTAAATCTATTTTTCATGAAAAAAATGACACCAGAGCAGTGAAAGAGTAAATTTAAATATCGTAAATGAGTTGTAATGTCAGCACATTAGACAACATATATATGATACCATTACATCGATAATTTCATCCGACCAATAAAGTGGTCAGGCTCCATCTAAAATGGTAAAACTTGTAGAGCATCACCATGTCAGCATTCTCAGTGTGAGGCTGTAGATTTCTTATCAATGGCTCCTGTGTTGCACAAGCAAAAACTGCTGTGGGAGATGTCTATCTGCCAAATAATCATCATATGCTCGGCACGGATGATACCCATGGATTATTGATTTCCTCCCAATATCCAAAAAAAGTTGAAAAAACGAGAAAAGACGCAGAAGGTTTCAAACCAGAGCCGGATGAAGCTTTAAGCTGCTTAAGCACCGTAGAATCTATTCTTTCTGCATGAGATGATACTTAGTTTGGAACGAGCAAGAGTGCAGGAGCACCTACTACACATAGAAAATACAAATACCCAACCTCCTACAGAGATGTTAGAGGGCCGGATAAAAATAGAGGTCAAGAGACAGAAGCTAAATTTGGGCCTTGCTTGAAAATCAATGTTTGTTTTGCTGTTTGAGATTTCTTTTTTTGGACATTTCTTAGCAACACTACAATTTCAAATTTAAGGCAAGGCAGTGTTTACTATTCGATGTGGACAATCTGTGTTCACTCAAACTGTATCTGTATTCTGTCGCTCCCCCGGCGTGCCAAGCACAGTCGTATCCCTCGATCTGCTCATCAGTTTTAGCCGCCGCTCTACTCAAAGAAGAAGACATGAGCTGCTCGGCGTGTTAATTACTCTCAATTATCAAGCTCATCTCTCCTCTGATTCATCTCTGTTCAGGCTTACTGAGGGTAAGACTCTTTCAAAGTCGATTAGAGAGGGGAGGGAGAGAGGGTCCTTTTGTCTAATTGTTGATTAAATGAATAACCAAGATCTTTCACATCAGTTTTATGATTTTCATAAAAACACTGTCAAGGGTCAGGGAGAAAGAGAGGAGTGGAGAGAACAACAGACAGTGAGACAAAAAAAAAGGGAAAAAAAAAACAGCTGCAGCCTTTAAAGTGGGTCAAAGACACACTTATTGCTAATACTTAGATAGCTCTCCATCTTTTCACCACTTTTTGGTTATTGTTTGGCTCTGCTGACGAAAAGACAAATGGTGTCACTACTTTTCCAAAAGTTCAAAAAAAGAAACTTGGAGCCTCAATTTCTTTCGGCAATCACCCACAAGAAGTCCAGAAAGTGCTCCAAAAATGAGAATTTGCACGTAAAATCCCAAAACAGCTGAGCAAACTGCATACGCTGACGAAAGCTGCGTGGTACCATCTCTGTGGAACCGGTCTTTAGTTTATGTCAGCGGAATCCACTTATAAACTTAAGTTAGTTACTGCTGTCTCTGTTAGCCGAGCGGCAGGGGGACTCAGACCATGCACTGAACATAGGGCTGCACGCTATCGCCAAAAAGTGCTACTGCGATTATTCTGACAGATACTGCAATTGCAATATAATTCATCATTATTATCGAAGATTGAATTTTTACATCACAATTTTGTGGCAGAGTCATGTTAATGTGGCATTTCTCTCAGTCTCCACCAAACAAACCTGTTTTATTACATATGGAGATAAAAGCTTTGTGGGCCAAGAGCAGCTCTGCGGCACTACAACATTTCATTAAATCACCGTTTTGTGACACATTTTACCATTATTAAATAATTGCAGTTCTAGAAATCGGGATATTGCACTTAGTCACACAGCGATTTTGATTATTTTGCAATTAACTGTGCAATCAGCGTCGACTGACAATCTGACCGAGGCAGGCACAAACAAATCCACAGTCAGGCAGCACAAAACAACTTCAACAAATCGTTCACAGGCTTTCAAAGGCGACCGAGAGAGACGGGGAAAGGGCTAACTAATCATGCCACGCTACAATCTGACATGAATATTTTCATGTCACGATTATCAAGGCCAAAATAATTCTCATTCACTACATCATCCTGCTAACCATGAAAATAAGGTCATGGGTACCTCACTTCTCTGTCCCTCTTTAATCATCATTTTTCAACACATCTAATGTTATAATACTTTGTGGGGGATACAATCGAGCAAGTCTGGCCTTGTCATGGTAACAAGTTTAGGATTCTGTAATGACTAGAGGGATATGTGCAAGTCAGAAATAAATCAAGAAATCAATACAGGAAAGTACGATAACAGCATTTTCATGTCACTCATGTGAAGATATTTACTATAATCCTGGCTCCTCTATGATGGAAACTCACCATGTTCAACTTATCGAGATTGTTTTTATTACCATCCATGATAAAAAAAATAATAATTTAAAAATCCTACATCCTCCCATCAGTGGCCACATTTACAATCATTTTTTGTCTCAGCTCAGTAGACTCCTTGATTGCACTGAAGTATAAACGCTCAGAACACAAGTGTGCTGTGATTTGATAACTCTTGTTTCTAAGCATGTAAGCAGCAAACCGATTAAGAGAATCTTCCCATACATAATTACATCATATCCCAATCAAATATTAGAAAAAGCACAATGTTGAGTCTCAGAGGATTTTGATGCCATTTATCTTCAGGACGTACTCTCGGCTGGCTCTCTCAGAATGAAATGATGTAGATCTCAACGTATTGACAAGTTAATGAAAGTGGGGATATTTCAGGCTGCTCTGTACTTAACAACAAAAAGCCAATTATCATGAAATGTGCTCCGACTGTCACTGTTGTAATTATAGTTGCCTGACAACCTCTAGCCCTCCATTTCCTTCTCACGTTTGGTCCCAAACTAATGCACGTCCACTAACACCTGTCACTGCTCCTCCTGCACGTCCACCATTATATATCAATTCCATTTAGCCTATAGAGCTGTGGGCATTAGCCTGCCATGTCTCTACCGAGCAGAGTGAAAGCCCACTTTAAAAGGCCCAGAGAAGATGATGCAGTGATGGCCGGATGGATCTGGAGATCTCTAAATGGATGCTACGGGAAGAGGAAGATTGAAGGCCTGCTGTTTAAATAAACTTCTATATTATATCTGGAATGACAGAAACAATGTGAGGATGACATCTTCATGGGCCAAAGCGGGAAAGTGGATTGCCGCCCTCAATCTGCTCGCAGAAATTATGCAGAAATGATGCATAAGGTGGCAGACAAACCAATTTGAAACACCCAAAGTGGCTAGCTGACACTCAGCTGCCACTATCCTATTATATTTGATAGGAAACACATTTAAATGTGTTAAAAAGGCATCCTGCTTGCAGCCAAATAAGAAACCTAATGCGTGAAGCAAACATCCTCGGCAGATGATTGGAGAATTAACTGCCAGTGAGGCCAAGTGAGTTTAACAGTTTCATTGTCATGTAGATTCTTTGGATTAACACCACACAGATCCACAAACTCTGCTTTTAGACAAGTTTTATCTTGATTTTGATTGATTTTTCTATCTTGACTTTTTACATCAACAGTTTTTGAGTAAATAAGGTTCATTTATTGACCTGCAACTGGTGAACAATGTTAGGGAAGCTACTGTGAAAGCGTTGCCTTGCAAACTACCAGATTTATTTCACTTGGAAGAAGCTGGACTACATCAAACCTACCCCAGGGAGAAATCTGGTCTAGTCCCCTAATGCTACAAAGATAAAAGTAGTTCAAACTCCTCTGATGAGAGGAAACCAAACTGACAGAATAGGCTCCATGTGATATAAGAAAAATGCCACTCTGATGACTTTCAAATGAGAAACGGCAAGAAACATTGGCTCTGAATTGGAAAAATAAAAACACAAGATTATTCCTCTCCTTTCATGGTCACAGAAAGTTTGTTGTTTCAGTAGTTAGCTACCAAGGAATCTGCCAAAAACCCAAAAAGTAATTTGACTACTAGATGAAAACATGGATTTAGTTCAAGCATGCTTCTGCAAAATGAAGTTAAGCTGCTTATTTAATAACATTGCCTTTACTGCCCTGCAACACTGGAACTGAGAGTACCTCAGACATCATCATCATGCACAGACATCATGAGCAGCTGTATCAACATTAGACACAATGTGTGCGGAGGACATTTACATTACCGCTCCGTCCCCGGGGGCTCATATATGAAATCTTGCAAAGATCTGACACAACACACTCAAGAAAAACAAAACCCCCATGTAAACCAGCAGCAGGCAGATCACGGTCACAAAACACAAGCAGTCGCAGATTTGTGTACATGTACACAAGTTTAATATCTCCACCCTGTTAACTCCCAAAAACAGAGATAATTAGCAGTTGGCTTTGCTCCACGTCTGCCTGTTTTCATTTCATTTTTAAACCCAGCTCTCTGAGTGAGGGATATTTAACAGATGCATCCTCTGCCTGGGGGTTCTGCCAAGAGTATTTAACCAACCTCCAAAAAAAAAAAAGAAAAAAAGCCAGGACAAATATAGTGATGGTGTCACCCAAGACAATTTTTTCATTATTTAAATAACACATGTATTGGCTTTATCTACTCCTTATTCAACACAATACAACACAAGCAAATCAAGTAGGATGCACCATCGTCACTCAGGGCCTCAGAAACTGACCTGACCTTTAATTACATCCCCTGTGAGAGCGGCACTGAGCTCTGCCACTGAGTCGCACGTTCAGTTAATCCATATTGCAATTAAAATCACGGGATGACGGGAGCGGCGGAGTGACGGGCGGGCGATGGGGGGCAGGGGCTGCACAGAAAGAAAAACTGTGTTGAGATTCTATTAAGGGATCAATACAACATGTATGAAAGGAGAGTTAGGCGGTGCAAGAACAGGGCTGGCTCAGAATTTGTGCAAACTGACTGAAAAAAAAGCACATGTTCTTCCTCAAAGTCAATGATAAACAACGAGGTGCAGTAAGTGCTCCTGGAGACCGGAGCCTCTCCGTGGCCAGCAACGTACATAAACACCTTCGAAGGTGTGGAAAATATGCAGCTGCGAAGCAAGGTGTCGCCAAAGACGACCAGCGCAGGCGGAGAATCTTCACCGGGTATAATATCACAACGCTGTGCGGCTGCCAGGTGTGAAAGTGCTCGGCTGAAAGAGTGGGAAGAGAGGTGTTGCCAGGGAGGACATCCAGTTTAACCGAGAGAATCCTCCTCGGGTGACAAGTCGCCTCGCAAAAATCTCTCATACCACCTGACCTCGCTGCGGCAGCCCACGATTCCACATCTTTTGATTGTTGTGTGATATGCATTTCCCCTAGATAAATTATTTCGAGTAGGATGTGTGATATGTGACTGACAGTCGTCTTCCTTTACTCCTGACTTCCCCCCTCCTACGCCTGAAGAGATGAACTAAACTCTCACTGAGCCAATTATGATATTCAAACTTAAACACAGGGCGCGTGCGTAGAGACATCAAACGTCTAACTTCTGAATCTAATCGGATTGGATTACCGCTCACCGGGCTGGGAAACACACATGCAACATCTTAAATTTTGGGTATCGCAATTTTAATGAGGGATTCTCCCAAAATTATTGTTCTCAAACGGTACGGACACAGGGAGAGGAGATCCAAGGAGAAGCCATGGAGCCTCACCAGCTTATTGGGCTTATTATTATATTTATCTAAGGGTGCGTCAAGGACAGTTCCACAGTAACGTCAAGCGCTTTTCTGCTCTGAGGTGAAATTTGCTCTCCTCAAGGCGCTCAGAGCTCCCCCGCAAAAACACAAGGCTCTCCAGGCGCCTGAAACCTGCCAGGCATCCAAGGCGCATAGGCAGCAGCACACAAAAACGCCTTACTGACTGTAGAATTCAGCTGGGAAAAGATGCCTCTCACTGCATGGAGTGCGTTTTGTCTGATTGAGCCCTTAGGGGTGAAGGCGTCAGCCATGAGGTCCCAGGTCTTGCTCTAGCTGGAGACCTCTGCTGCACATCAATCTTCATCTCTCCCTTCTCTTGTTTCCCATCTCCTCTCCACTGTTTGCCCTCCAATAACAGGTTACATTAGCCCGCAATACACGTATAAACGAATACAGAGAAATAGGCCAACAGAAGCAACACCTACATTAGTAGGAGCAGCAGTTCACGAGGCTCAGGACGATCTATTGAGTCACACAAGCACGTAACTGCTCTGACCTGGAAGGCAGAAGCGTTTCTCGGTGGAAGCTCTCGGTTTTACATTTTATAACAAAGATGTAGTTTGGCTTCGTTTTTGATATACTGCCGTCGGTGCCTATCGCCTAAACGGAAGGTGATTCATCACAGTAGTGAGGAATCCAACAGCCGGTTCCACTGGGGACTGGAGCGCAGTACCCAGACCTAATCAAACAGTCACCTCAGGAGTTAGTGACTTACTCCGGGTCAAATCCTGCAGGAGCCATTTCTCCTGTGTCACCTCCTCGAGCAGGAGGAGGAGGAGGAGACCGTCTCGCTCTCTCTCCAGCTGCACAGTAAAAAGGGGAGTTCATGGGCCCACTCTCCTTAAAGTAATCGATACATAAATAAAACATCTCGGACGTGACAAATGAACGGAGGCACCACCGGGTTTTCGTCTGTGTCTCGAAGGCCGTTTTGAGAACAGCAATGCATCCGCTTGCAGGGCGAGCGTGCCGTACGTGACTCTGAGCAGGCTAGTTGGTCGGGATGCATGCCGAGTGGTAAATCAGTGAACATGTGATTACTGTCACGAATATCCAAATGGTTTAATGCAGCATAACCAACGCGCATTTGTTTGTTTTTTTAATGCAATCAAATGATGAGGTGCACAATTACAATCTCAAAGTGGGTCAGTGTTTCCAATTTCATCCCAGTAATGATACCAATTAAATATTTGTAAATAGCACGAGTCAGGCTTGGCGGTCAGTAATAGATGCTGCTTTTCACGTGCTGCAGGAGTGAATGTAGCCGCGCCACTGCTCCACTAAGAGCTCTTCTCCCGGATCAATGGGCTTCCAGATTTAAACATGGTGTAAGCCAACAGATCGATAGACCCCGAGTTCTCGACTGGTACGGAGAAATAATGTCACACGCAGTTCTTCCATTTCCATCCAGCGAGATGGAGAGAAAGAGGCTGGAGATGTGGAAAGTGAGCAGAGCCGGGAGGATTTAAAAGAATCTATCTATACGGTGCAGAATCAGAGGTATGTGAGAAAAGATAAAGGGCGACGAGAGAAATGACAACAACAGACCGAGAGCTACTGGAGAAAGGAAAAGAAAAAAAAGCCTGGCAGCTAGTCCATCAGCAGGCTGATTTATCTGTTTGTTCACAGCTTCCATCACAGAGCAGGACACCCTGCCGGTTTGGATCTGTCACTTGTGGGAGTCCCCACACTACCTCTCTAACCTGTGAGGAATTCCCAACGTACCATGTCTCCATTTCAGTCCACGATCGAATTCAGGCCGAGACCAGCCTTCTGCGAAGTCGGTCAAAAGATCTGAAGCGTCGTTGTACTTGAAGCCAGGAGCAAAAGACAGCACGACAGGACGGCTGCTGCTCTCTGCAAGGCTGGAAGTCGAGCTGCCAGGCCCGGTGACACGCAGACGCGTTGACAGCCCTCCACGTTTGGGAACGGAAGGGGAAGGGAATTTATTAAGTTCAGGTGCGCAGGATGAGAGAGTGAAGACTGGAGGATGATAAAAGGCTTGTGATAGAACACAAGCCGCTGGGTTTAAAGCGAAGGCAGGTCGACACTCAGGCAGCGTCCACATGGTCAGTGTGTCTGCTGCTGGGTCTAATGAGCACCTTCCTGCAAGGCACTGAGGCGGCTGTGCATGACGACCCTGACATAGCTCATGTAAATCACCGCCACTGGGGCTGACTGACAGGTGTACTGAATACACCAGCATCCCCTTAGAAATAAAAGCTAATTAAGAAAGATGTAAGGCAAACTGGTGATATAATATGGTCACATTTGGACTTAAAATGCCTGCAAGTCAATATCCGAGAGTATCTTGAAGTCAAGGCTGAATTGCATTACTGTGATTTGTGTGGTTTCAGTTGCCTGCTTTGACAGGATGCAGCCTGCCTCTGTGTCAGTCACAGAACCGTGTGTAACACCTGGGTGAAAGGCTGAACTTGTCGGTGTATGCGCCGCCGATGACGGGAGCCAAACAAAGCCGGCCAAACATCTCCAACATCCCATTCTTTGCCTTTTCCACTCAGCCCTTTGTCTTCCTCGCACCGTTTGATCAAAAACGCGAGCTCGTCTAGCAAACGCAGAACGTAAATCTAATTCGACTGAAAACAGAAGCTTCTTGGTTACCTTGTCTTCGCTCCAAAGCTCATCCACACGTGGGGGACAAAGGGAATCCCGACGCCTGCTGCGCGCTGTGCTCGGACCGGAGAGAGAGAGCTGCTGTCACCGCATCAACAACAACCTCTTTTATTCCGTATCCGCGCGTATCTTCCCCTCCATCCTCTGCTGGGATGCGTTTACTCCACACAGCTGTAATCCAACACTCCTCAGTCCTGGTTTCTTTTTTTTTTCCTTTTTATTTTCTTTATGTATATATTTTAGTTTTTGTGTTTGGTTTTTTTTTTTTATGAGGGGGGGTATTCACATGATCAGAGGTTTTCTCGCTTGTCTACTTGTCTACTCCTAGATTTAAAACACAACTGGACCAGAAGTGCCGCGTAAAAGAGGCTGAATCCTGTTTGTCCCGGTTGCACTCCGCGTCCGCTTCACCGCAGGCTTCCTCCCAGGAGCGAGGTGCTCGTGCTCACAGGGTTCTCTGAGGGCTCTCTGCTACCAAATCTATCAACTCGGTGTTTCCCTCTCCGACCATCCCTCCTCCTCCTCCTCCTCCTCCTCCTCCCCCCTGACAGACGAGGAGTGTGGACCAATTGAGAGGCAGAGAGAGAGGGAGAGAGAGAGAGAGAGAGAGAGAGAGAGAGAGAGAGGATCAGAGCGTCTGTGTGGAGCGGGACCAGAGATCTGTCTGAGAGGGACTGAGCAGCGTTCAGCAGCCTGGAGCCTCAGTGAGACCATCACCAAACATTTACTCTCATTAAAGCTGCCAGGGAAGAAGGGGGGTTCGGTAATATAATATATCTTTACGATTTGCTAAATTAAATCTGAATATTGTAGATATAGGACATTTACATAATTGTGAACTACACAGCAGAAGACAAAGATGTATTTTAGTAAATGAAAATAAATGAATACTTTTAATCAATCGAGACTTGCCATCATCTGAGTTTGATTGCACACAATATAATAAACAACTAAAATATTGTGTAAAGTTCGAGAGTGAGATAAGACTTTATCGATCCCAGAAAATTCACAAATTACTTCCACTCTCCTCAGCGTTGAAGTGATTTACACATGGACGCATCAATATTGGCCAGGAAACAAACCATCTGCAAATATATGACATATAGCTGCACCCAGGCTGCTGAAAATGTCTGGACGACCTGCATTTACATCATGGATTTACTTGCATTTACTCATCGACCAACCACACACTCACCCGCTCAAGGCTGCCATGCAAGGTGCCGACCTGCTCATCAGGAGCCATACAGCATTTCACCCATAGCACCCCACAATGTTCTTTAGCAGTATCTTGCGCAAGGATGCTTTGATGTGCAGTCAGTGGGTGCAGGAATCAAGCCACCGACCCTCCATGGATGGGTGGCTGGGTGGATGGATGGATGGATGGATGGATGGATGGATGGATGGATGGATGGATGGAGCAAAACAGCCTACAAAAAGATAATAAAAACAGGAGCTGCTGCAACAGACAGTGGCATTTTATGTAATGTTACCAGCTTTTCAAACCATCTGGCCACTGACAGTCACAAGAGGGCAAGTCCTGAAAATATGCCTCTGTCAACCCTAAAACATAAAAGACAGGGTTTCATACAGGCTGCTAAAAATGTCTGAACCGTCTACATTTCCTGATTTTTAAAAGTTGAATAGCCGGCAGGGAAAACAATTAGCCTGGCTTTGTTAAAAATTCATTCAAACAATTTCAAACCTGCCTTACTGGCAGTGAGTATGGCGTAATGAGTAAACCGTGTTGTTTTTGTGCCAAGACCTAACCACAGCATAAACACAGTGTTGTGACAAGAGAGAAATAGAAATCTTACCTCTCTCTTTCCCAACACATTTTCTGGCAAATATGTTGAGAGGGTCTGTGTTTTTCCTGCACACAAGACTCTAAAGTGAAGTGTAGCCATTATGTGGATCTCTGACTTCTGATGGCGTCAATAATGACACTGAAACGTGTGCAGCTGAGCCCAGAGACCGCTCTAAAGCTCGGCCTTGTGGGCTCGCTGTTGTAAGTGTAAAGCCGGCTCTTAGATGCACTTTTACTTGTATCCATTCTTTGTGCTGAGCGAGGCTAAACACGTCCACCTCTCTGCGCTGAACACAAAGAGATGAAATTGAAAGATTTACCGAAGCAAACAGCTTCCACGGGAAAACAGTCGCTCTTTGTGCACTTGGCGAACTGCTGTACAGTTCTCAGTCCGAATAACAGTCCTGCATATATCTTCTCAGACATCCACTTTGTCCTGGGAGAGTTGGTTAACTCCACAACTGCGTGAGATGTTTTATATAACGCGGACATGTGAACGTGAATGAAATCCCACGATTGCGAGCACATAATGTCAGGATGATTTTCCCCCTCTCTCTCTCTCACCCCTGTTGTTTCACAGCATGATTAGTACCACCGGGGCTATTAACTTTTCAGCAGCATGAAGGAGCTCAGTGAATTCCCAGAAACCTATGATTTACATCTGCCTCCCCTTCCACCCCCTGACGACTTCTGAGGAGATTCTCATGTTGCAGTAAATAATCTGTGTTTTAAGCGTGTGCTGAGAGGAAGAATAATGTGGAAAAAAAAGGGACTATATTAGTCTCCTGTGAGTTCATATATTATATATATCAGTGTTTGATCTCATGTTCAGGATGTTCTCTGTAACATATGTGTGACTGAATTGTGTGCCTGCATAACGTGTGTGTGTGTGTGTGTGTGTGTGTGTGTGTGTGTCACTGGGTCACCGTGTCATTTTGTGTGTGATTACTCCAGATATGCCGTCTCCAGCCTGTCCTTGATCATTAAGCCCTCTGACACACACACTCTGCTCCTCACTGAGGGATGTAATCACTGGAAACACGGACTGTAATTTTTCTATGGCTTTAAAAAAAAAAAAGATGAGTCTTACCATAAAAATGCATAGAGTTTGTGACATTTGTCTTATATAATCCACTGGAGCTCACATTCACTGACCCACTTTAACCAAAGAGGCCGCAGGGAAGCTTTTCCATGAGAGCTGTGAAACGCAAAACCTGCATGCTGTCAAAACACAGGTGGACAACAGTCAGACAAAAACGGGATTTAAGCGTACATGGCCAAACCATGTACATCTGGGTTGCTGTGTTTAAGGTTCAGCTGGGTTTAGGCAAAAAAAAGCAAAAAATACATCATGAAGGTTATGAAAAGATCACATTTTGGGGTAAAATACCTGGTATTATGGCCACAAAGACGGCTGCAAACGGCTGTCTCCAAGTGCTCTACTGCTGTCTCACCGTCCTCCAACTCATCCCAGAGAAAGACAGCTCATCCAGATGTCAGCTCTGAGGTGTGACCTGCAACAGTCAGCGAATCTTTGCTTTACAGAAACACAGTACAAAGCCATCAAAAGCTGTTTTATGATGTGACAGCTGTTGGTTAGGTTTAGGAACATAAATAGACTTGGTTAGGGTAAAAATACTACTTGGCTTTGGTTAGGATCCCTCCATACTCATGGTTGGCTACGGTCATGGTTTAAAGAAACATTGATCCAGCGACTGGATAGGAAACTGGACTGGAAACTTTACTCTGAATTGGACAATTATTTGCAAAACCCACATCATTCCGTATGCAAGAAGACGTGAAACGAGCCATTGAGACCATAATCTTAAGTAAACTGTTCACTGAGGTAACAAATCAACTTCTTTATCAAACCAGTGTAGTCGCCCCCTGCTGGTCATTAGAAAGAATGCAATCCCTTTGCATTGGCTTGGCGCGTCAGAGCCGGAAGCTCCGCCTGTTGTCCCTACAGTCAGAGTTTTGTGACAATTCCTGCTGCTGTTTCCAATGAGCAAGTCATGATTCCTACGGCCACTACAGGGCTGTAAGTAGTTTTGGGGGGGATTTGCTGAAATGAGTGACGCTGTCATTTATCTTGGGAGGACAGTCCCAATTACTCTTGAATACCATTTCAGACTAGAAGAGCTTTAGACATGAAATGAATTTCCACTTTAAGCCAGGCACAGGAATGTGTGCCATTTCAAGGTCGGGGGACATTTGAGCGGCAAAAAGAGTGTTCAAAACAGAGACATCAACACATTATCGCTTTTTTGGAGAGCTTTCAATTCAGTCTTGAGTGGAGAGCCCGACTTGCATTAGGTTTTTTTTTTTTTTTTACGAATATATTAGTGCTCATTATGGCACTCCTGTTTGATCTCTCTCTCAGAGAGGGATTTGGGTTTTTCCATTTTTATTTTAAGTCCCTTGTCTCTCTGCCACACAAAGCATGTCTAATCTCCTCAGGCGACCCCAGGAGCAGGTGTCTGTTGAAAGGAGGATTTGGAAACAATGCACTAGCCTATCAAATACAAATGTTATTTACTCATTTCCGGAATCACTGACCCTTTTGGCCCCTCTCGTCAAGTATCATGTCTCTTAAATCCCTCAGGATCACACACGGGAGTGCTACACGTCATGGAAAAGGAAGTATTGAAGGTTTAGCATTGTGAGACATGAGGTGGTAAGATGTTAGCAGGAGCGGCTGATTGTTAAATTGTGCAGCCAATTACAGGACCGATTTCTGTGTGCATGTATATAATAATACATCTGGTGCACTGTTGCAGCGTGGTTGCATCTTCCCTGGGTTCATACAAAAGAACATTTTTATTTAAATGCAGATAGGACCAACCATAACCTCCATGCTGCACAATTTAGCAAGCCAAGATGACTGACTGATCAGTCAGCTGTAATATTTAGTCTGCACGCAGTGCAGACAAGAACTCCGTCTCCACCTCAAACTGTTTCATACTCATTAGTCTGAGTGAGCTCATAACGGCCTCTGGTTAGAATATTTCATTCCGTCACACTGAAACAATGTCAGAAATGTGTGAAATTAGATACTGAAATCACCAAAATACTTTTGACCATAAATACATCAATACAAGCATCAGTGCTAAAATGTCCTCTAGCAAGGCGTCAATTAAAATCTACTCTCAGTATCAGGTCATTTTCCCCCGAGCCTGATTTGCATCCACTGAGTCCTGTATTTTCACTGATGTCAGTAGGTCTGGCATTGCTCTCACTGACAACTGTTTGCCCAGCTGAACCATTAAGAGATTAAGAGATTTGAGACGTCATCTTCCTGTGCTGGACCCAAAAAAACTGTGACAGGGAGATTGCCAAAAAAAAATTGCAATGAGCATGGATAAGGTCTACACAGCTATAGAGTTTGTGGAAAGTCGATGCATATGTGACCGGACTGTAACAATGCCCATGATCTTACTATCAACTTTGGGTCCGACTGGTCCTTTAAATACTTCAGTCAACCTAGTAAAGATGCCACAGATTCTTTTACTGATACAGATGACCAAGGATAGACCTGAGGAAAACTGTCTTGCGCAAACACTTTGACAGGATGAATGAGGTGAAGCAAAATTGCAATTAATTCTGTTTTCTAGTTTTCAGTATTGGTTTTTGGTGATTAAAACAACAATGTGACATTTGATTGATACACCTCTCCTAATTCAGCATGAAAGATTAGGCTGAGCTACCAAAGCTCCAGCAGCAAGCAATTAGCTTAGCTTTGCTTGAAAACATGGATGCGGGGGGCTGGGAATCTAACCAGTCCTTGTCCACGGGTTAGATACAATCTCTATACTCAAAACGACACTGTGTCATATTTACATCTCTGCTAAATATGGATCAAACACTGCAGCTCTTGTTGGCTGGCAGGAAAATGTATTAGTGGCTACTTCACCACTTTCAACACGCCGTCTTACGATTCTTAGTTTGAGAACACATAAACAAACAGTGCTGTTTCATGCCAAAATGCCGCAGTCATGAGCGAGGGCGCCGTGGGACTGTTTGTCTCAGGGGCTGAGTGCTTTGTGCTAATCGGTTAGCGGCTGAACGACTTTCCTTGTTAACAACGTTTATGAAATGAAATTACGTAATGCTAGAAAGTGTTGGGTGGTGCCGATCAAAGCAAAAGAAAAAAGAACAACCCACTGTGAAAAAGCAGTGTACCGAAGTGGAATATCTGTTCGGAGCCAATAAACCTGAGGTGTGTTTGGTCTCTCCATCTAGCGAGCAGAAACCCTAAGGAATAATAATCTGTCTTCCTCTCCATCTGAGCCTGGGGGCACTCTTATGAGAAAATACAACACACATAAACACATTCCATGCCCTTCGTCTCCACACACAGCTGCACACACAAAGCCATCTAAACCACTTGCTTCCCGCTGGCTCAGGCTTTACAGACATTGTATAGCCGGTCTGAGTCTGTCCCATCCAGTTCACGGTAATAGGGGAGAGGCCCTCCTATCTGAGAGGGAACACATGAGTACCCCTCTCCTTGTGGAGCCGAGGATTGCATACACACACACACACGCGCTGATTGATATGCAGCACCAACTCCACTGTCGTATGAATAAAGTCATAGGCTGAACAGACGCGGTTACAGGAGATAAACATTCATCTTCTGGGATGTAAACATCACCCCCACGTGACAACAGATTGAGATGAAATGAATCCATTCATGTCTTTTATGTATATACATACATACATATATATATATTCAGCTGTGTTTTACTGGCAACCAAAAGTGGGAAGAAAAGGATTATGCTGAATTGAAAAGGGAACAAAACTGAAGTGATGTGTCAGAATACAAATCAATTCACTCCCTTCCCCTGCATCTCAGTGGATTGGCTCAATCTCACATTTAGACTCTACGTCTTGAGTTGAGCTAAACTACCTCTGAATTGTAACATTCAAAGCAGATCTCGATCCAACACAGACTTCAAAATACAACCGCTGCAAGTACTTTGTCATGATCTCACTCCACTCTCAATTCCTCCCCTCACGGTGCAAAATGCTGTCACCGGGCACCGTATCGATTGACAGATGATGCCACTTTGGGTGACTAATAGTATTTGTTTATGCGTTGACCCAGCGCATTTTGTACGTCTAATTGGACGCAGAGACTCTGGTGCTGATGTTTGTTGATTCCCACTCGACCTGTTTCCTGTAACCCACAGATCCCAAGAGGTCTGTTTGTTTTGGGGTTTAATTAATGATGTGTGTGAAATGTGTGCACAGTTAGTGCACTAACAAGGTGCGTGTGTGTGTGTATCTGTGTATGCATGCACTTGTGGGGAAGGTGGGCAAATGGGAAGCAGTCCATATGTGTGTGTGTGTGCGTGCGTGCGTGCGTACGTGCGTGCGTGCGTGCGTGTGTGTGTGTGTGTGTGTATCAGTGTATGCCTGTTAGTTTTTATGACAGGGGGATTTACTACTTAAGTAACACAACCATGATTAGGAAGCACTGCCATCTGGTAGTTGGAGAGGGGTGCTGAGACACATGCACATGAGCATGTGCACACGCACTCTCACACACACACGCACGCAAATACAAATGGGTACTCGACACACACAAATATCTGCACATCATCAATAATTCAAATACACAGGGAAATGTCCTTCACTCTCTACCCAGTGATATCAGGCAATCACACACACACACACACGCACACGCACACACACACATATAACATATACATAAATAACACCACCATCTTTTACTTCTCTCTTTACTTCTTCTCTCTGGTCAGATTCTTTCATGAATGTCATACAGCACTCTCTCTTACTCCTATCAGACACTGGCAATTTACTCTCAAAGTTCCTCTTACATTCACTAGATGCTGCTTTCATTTTCTCTCCAGTGGGGGAAAGAAAAGAAAATCACCATCTGTCGACTCAGGTGAGCATAAAACACCAAGTCTGCAGGCCAAAATGGATGTTTCTAGGCAACGCGTTAGCCTCGCTCTGTGTTGAATTACAACGCATTGTAAAGTTAAACATCCTCTGTTTTCTCACTGTTTTCTCCCACAGCAACACCCCACAGACACAAAAACAACTGTATCTCAATGTTTATGTGCACAGTCAGTGCATGCATGGAAAGGAATTCATCACATCATTTCTAAATCTTTGTATCCATGCTCTGGTGTGTGTGTGAGTGAGTTTGAGTTTGAGTGTCTTTCTGCAAAGTTTACTCATAAAACATGAATTTGTTTAGAAGTTGTGCGCCTTTTTGTTACAGGCAGCTCCCGCCACCACGTTCTCTTTTAGCCAGTTAGCATGAACAGTTAGACAGCCGCCCTCTGGCGGGCAAAGACTGACAGGAAAAGGTGAGAGCGAAGCGGAATGACATGCAGAAAAAGAGGAGCACAGATCAGAATGAATAGATACAGCTTTATATAAACTGTGTGGCAACTTTAAAGGATTTTGACGATTCAGTCCATTGAGGTTAGTCAATTAGTTTTGTAAACTCTCGGTTGTCGGGTCAGTTCATTTGGAGTGTGCATCCATGTACACTGTGGAGGACATATGGTCCAAATCCTTCAGCTCCCCTGTGGCTGACTCTCCTTCACTCTTTCAGACACACACACACACACACGCAGATCACTCATTTGGAAAGCTTCTGCAGCTCACTTTGCTCATCTTGTGTACAGTAAGCGAGGCGTGCCTGAGTGCCTTTGCCTACACGTTCTGCTATCTCATTCTCCTCTTGCGAGTCTTACCTGTCAGTCCTCACAGCATGATCTCCAGACATGACTCACCAGGACAACACTGCGTCTGTATGCACAAACTCATACACACACACACACACACACACACACACACACACACACACACAGACTGCAGTTGCAACCATCACCACGTATGCAGGTTGCACAAGAAAATGTGGAGCCGCAATTTTGTACGTTTGATTCATTTTACGTTACGGTGGTTATTCCATCATCTGGACTGCACACAGAGAACTCTGAACACATAATTCACACCCACATACTGTAGAGCAGTTGTTCACAACCTTGTCTGATACACTGTATGAGCTCAAGAATGACATCATCGACATCTGCCATGTTCAAAATGTTCTAAATTGAATGGATTATACAATGGATGTTATTCAACATGACCAGTTATATAAAATTGCATGTTTTTACAATATTGTAATCATGCAATGTAACTTTCACTGTATATGTTTGTTTGGTTAAGTTTGAATTTGTGCCACTACAAGATGGCACAAGCTGGCACAAGCTGGACATGTCAACCATTTATTCATGATTGTTAGCTAAACAATTCAACCTTTTAGCCATCTAAAGGTGCAATATAGTAAGAACTGACCCTGTGGAAGGCGACAGCATTTAACTGCTGCCAACTGTGGCTGCCATTAGCTAGTTAGCTCAGTTAGACATGCAGCTAGCGATCTGGACTGGGAGGTGGGAGTGATATTGATGAAAAAGGACGAGCTTGGGCTGGTTAGATATCATGCTAACTTCATGTATTTATGTACATTACGATAGGCATAGCTAACAGTGTCAACTGTCAGACCATGACTTTTATCTGCACTCTCAACATGAATCCATTAGCCTACTTTTATCTTACTTGTAAAACATTTGCAACCATTTATCCATTACCTTTTATCTATTTTAAGTTTATGTTTTCAAAACTTTTAAGTAACAATGTAAACCGTAAATGTGTGACCTTTAGATGTCCGCCCAAACTATTGAACAATCATCTATAATGTTTAGCTGATTAACTATGTATCCATCACTTTAGCTGGATCTCACTACTTATCGTCAGGTGTCATAACTTGCTCAGTATCTGGAAATATTTTCTAAAAATCAAATTGTTTAAACTGAGCAACTCAATGATATATTATTCTATTCCTCAGTCTTGATCTTAATCTACACTAACATTGATAATCTGTGTGAAAAGAAAGAAAGCACACATTACTTTACATTACTGTGCTGTTTGCAAACAGGCACACAAGCAAGAAGTACATCTGCATAACCACACACACCATGTGACAAAATGACATATGTAGATACTTTGCAAATGAACCATTACCATGCATTACCAGCTTGTGACCGCTTACTGCTATCGTGTCAGACTGCAACAAACTGCTCAGGTATTCACAATATTGTGTCCAGTTGCTGTACATAAAATGGTTTAACGTTGTAGAGTACAGTTGAATTTTATGCCTTTGAGACTGTAAGTTGTCAGAAGAAAAGATCTTCAAGATGGAAAAGCCAAGGCTGTTGGCTGTGTGCTCATCCTATAAAACATGCATTCAGCACTCTGTACAGTCTAATGGTCAGGTGAAAAGTTTCCAAAGAGTACGCTTCAGCTCACAGAAACATATGTAAGTTCTGTTTCAGGGTCAGTCTTTGCTTCAAGTGCTTTTTTTTCCCTCCCCATCTCTTTGTCTCTTGGCGCTCAGTTGAAATATAGGAACACAATGTTTGCATGTATGCAAGCTCCTTGGGCCTGCATGCCAATCCCACACACATCCATGCACGCATCCTGTAAATATGTAGGGACACTTGTAATTGGTAAACTGTATGCATGCATACAATTCAGAGAGGCTCCTTTAAAGTCATAAGCAAATGTGTATTCATGAAAACACTCGTACAGAGACACGCAATCAGTGTTTGACCTGCAGCATTTCTATGTGTCATTCTGGTTCACAGACCTGCAATCAGAGAGAGAGAGAGAGAGAGAGAGAGAGAGAGAGAGAGAGAGAGAGAGAGAGAGAGAGAGAGAGAGAGAGCATCCTGGAGGTAGACTGGGCTATTATTTCAATCAGTGGAAAATTGGTTAACAGGTCTGGCTGCACACAATGACACACAGACAGTTCAGTGGAACAGCCAAACAGCCAGACCTCGCGCTCCGAGAAGAGCAATTCCTTTCCCCGTAAACAAGAAAACCTGAGTGTGGTCTGACCCGGCAGCACCGAAAGCACACACACACAGACAAACCTCCCCAAAGGTTCTATACAGCAGAAACCAGCACCTTTAGAAACACACACTCTTGCACTGGCTTTTAGTTTGCTCTCACGCCAACATGCTTTTACACACACACACACACACACGCTGACAGACACTGATAATGTCCTACAGGACCAGTGTTTCAGGCTGTGTGTAGGTCCATTACTAGACTCACCCAGAAACATAAACTGATGAAATGTGTACAGCAGAGTGTCCATATGAGTTTATTTCCATGAATGTCTCTCTCCCACAGAGTCTCCTCTGCTGGATATTTTTAAATGGCAGACACCGCTGGGACACAGAGACTCAGGGAAAAACCTTATGTGTGATGAAACACTGATACTGTCCTGCTGCTGCTGATGCCAGTGTTTCCATCTGCAGATAAAGCCTTCACAAAGATACAAGTTCATTATAAATATGCTTTTATCGATCTCAAAAGTTTGACCCACAGCCATTTGAGATTTTACAGTGACAGTCTCACAGTCTTTCTCTGCTTGCTCGTCCAGAGTTAGATGAGAAAATTCATGCTGCTTTCATGTTTGCTCAGTAAATTTGGCGCTACAGTCAGGGGACGGCTACCTCAGATTAGACTGAAAGCTTGAAACGGGGGATTTAATCATAAATATCTGGTTTGTTTAGTTTGTGTAGAAATCAAGGTAAAATGAGACGGACAAGTCCTTGTTAAAAAAAGAGGCAAATTCTTTAATTATTTTTTTTTTATTTTTGTATGCAGTGAAAAAAAAAGAGTATGTTCATTTATGAGCTTTGGAGGTGCTGGTCAGCACAGCTCAAGACATTTTATCACCTTTGGTCGGACTCAAGTTGACTTTTTCCCCCGATTTTCCCCAGTTCATGATGAAGTAAACCAACTGCTAGCAACATATTTACTGGACAAATATGGGAACGTCAGTGGCATCTTTCGGCCACCCAAACTGAGCAGCCAGACTGCCCCAGGGAGGAGGAGAGTCAGGTTGACAGTTATAATATCCCTGCTTGGCTTTAAGGCTCCTCCTGGCTGATGTCCAGCAGCAGGGGGGGCGACTGAAACGGGCCAAAACTGTTACGAAAAACAATGGCAGGGGACGACGAGAGGTGGACTACTATGTGTTCACGTCGGTGATGCTTGGTGCTCACACGCGGACAGTGTTCGCCTGAGGTCAAACTTCAGTCAGAGTGTCTGAGTGAACCCTAAATGGCTGCGATGACAGAGACATTTAGCTCTGCTTTGATTTACCTAAAGGGCATCATCATGTCGATGAGGAAGGAAGTAGAAGGTTACATCAGGCTCTCTGGGGACAGGAAGAATAGTGTTTGTGTGTGTGTGTGTGTGTGTGTGTGTGTGTGTGTGTGTGTGTGTGTGTGTGTGTGTGTGTGTGTGTGGAGGAAAGTGCCAAATCTTACCAATAGCAGCTCATGGGTTTAGCAACAGGTATATGTCACTGTAGTCTGCCTTTTAGTCTCAAAGGGCCGACAGCAAGCAGCTAACACCTTGTCTGGTTTGTCATCCTTTCACAATGTAATGACCATGTATAATGTAATTAATCATAAAAACTCATTAAATAAAAGACAATAGCCACCTCAGCAACAGCCTGCTCACCCTGTTGCTCCCTGGCATGCGATACAGAATTAGCAGTACAGCTTGCATAACGCGTCGTTAGTTAAAATCGAATGTGTGTTTATCTACAGCACACACACACACAAACACACACACACAGCAAAGTCCTTAATCAAGCCATTTCATCAAGCTGCTGCAAAATTAGCTCATTTATATTGTTCTCAGAAATGCACGCCTGCTTCAATCTGCTGTTTCTGGTAAACAGCTCAGGCACCAGAATACTATGACGGAAGTGCTGTTGGAGGAGGGGATGATGAGGAAGATTAAGATGTCCATCTGTTGCAGAGCAGTCGGCTCAGATCAGCATGTGGAGCTACTGATCGGCATGACGCTCATGCTGAAAACATCATAAAATGAGAGGCGCGTGCCCCTCTAGATGGGAAGAAAGATGAATGATTAGCAAATTCAGCCTTTGGATGAACACCAGCACACAGATGTGAATCAAGGCCAGCAGGGTTCGGCAGTATTCATCAGGGTAAAGGCGGGTAAATACTGGGTCTATTATCTGTTAGTTACAGACGGTGTGTCCCTGAATCACTGACTGACTGAATCTATGAATAAGTGCATTAACCTTTGGACCCCCGAGGTTGATTCTATTCGAAAAAAAAAAACCCCAGACCTTTAGAAAAAGCAATGATTCCCATTAACTTGATTGCAGAAAAAAAAAACACCCAGAGCAAAGCCAGCTTCAGGGAGTTTGAAAAGAGAAGACTATCAGTTCAAGGAGTTTGACATTAAATCTTTTCTGTGGGTTTTTACTCACCATACCCTGCTGAATATTGTGATTTGTGCCTGTGACATATGTGACTGCAGCCTGTATTTATCCCACATTGTTTCTACAATTAAAAAAAAGTCTGATTCTTCATTAAATAGACGTATTTAGAAGAACAAGGATTATATACAGCTATCGGAATGCATGAAGCAGGCTCTTGGTGGTTTAATTGGCTCCACTGTGTTGTGATATACGGCTCCCATCCTCATTTAATAAAATGAATGTAGCTCTTTGTGACGTACTTATTGATCGTTCAAGATGTAGGGCATGAAATCTTATTCGGGATAAGGATGTCCGGACACATATCAAAGGTGGCTCCACAATTTTTGAGTTCTGTCTTAAAGCCAGCCTAGTTGCCAAAGTAAAATACTGGCAGTCAGCATTTCTGGAAAACAACTGATGTGTTCATATTTGTGCCCATTATAGGAGGGAGTGGTGGTGGAATTTTGAGGGGGGGGGGGGGATCAGGGGTTTCAACATCTGTAAGAGTACCACCACTCGATTTTCTTAAGGAGACCATGGGACAATATCCGGCTGTGTTTGTGATGACAGAAGCTTCATATCATTAATGGGAAGTTGCCGAGTTTTTATAGCCACCAGAGCAGGTATTTTAAGCGAAAATATTATCTTTTCTGAACCTTAACCAAGTAATGATAATGAGCTTTCAGCATAAGAAGTGGGGTACACTAGCCACAGTCCTTATTCTGTGCAAAAAGATATGCTAAAGTTTATCCGACAATCATATGAGACTTCATTAAGTCTACCAAGAGGATATCCTCCGAAGTTACTGTCTTTTTACTATGTAAATCCCCTTTTGTGCTTCCTTCACCAGCATGGGTGGAGAGAAAGTATGTGTAACACCAGAGGGGAAGTTTGGACTAAGTGTCCACTTGTTTTGACGATCTCAGACCGGCGATGCCTCATATGAGCATCGGGTCGACTTTGTATTTCTGCACCAAAACAAGCAGCAGCGAAACTGCCCGGGGATCAGATCTTTTTCAACAATCAGTATATGAACGGGAGGAATGAATATGTGTCACTAACCCTGTTTGCGTAAAATCTCAAGGCAATTTTCTTTGTAGAGTATGCTACGTGGCTTCATGTCAAACGTGGTGTGTAAAGTAAATCACAAGACAAAAACCACCTCAAGCGAGCAGCAAATAAGAGGAAGTTTCCATAAAATGTCTTATTCACTTGTCTTCAAAATGTGCATCAAAAGTGCTTCATGGAAACACGGTCACTGTTTATATGATCAGCTGATTGTTGAAGGCCAAAATGACTGAATTGTGTATCTACTGTATCCTTTGACATGATTAAGTGATTTGGATGTCACATGTCTCTCGGGTCCTTCATGTACCTGCTCGTGTGGGGTAATGTTACAACTTTGCGTTTCTTCAGGTCAATATTTTTAACTCCAAATGGTTCAGTCACGCTTATGCTCTGGTTAGGTTTGGGCACAAAAACCACTTGGTCAGGGTCAGATGAGATAATGATCTCCCTTAGTAGAAAACTGTTGTGGTCGCCACAAACACAGCTGGAGATTGTACCAAGGTCTCCTTAAATTATCCAGTGGTTTCACTGGTATGACTGATACTGAAGTGGTGACATGAAAACACAGCAAGTGATGTTTTGTGTACCTGTTGAAAACTGAACTCCAGGAGCGTTTAAGAAAACATAATCATTCTGTGTGCATTGCTGGTTGTTCGCTGACTATAAATTAAGCAAAGTTGAGACTTGGACACACACACACACACACACACACACACACACACACACACACACACACACACACACACACACGCTGTAACTGAATATTCCTGTAACTCAATCTGACTTTCTCATCATTAAATCCTTATCCATGTTTTACATAACTACTTCCAAAGTCTTATATCCACGCGGAGCCTTTCGGCTAATAGCTGTGATTAGTGCATACTTCCTGCTGCACCGACCTCGTCAGATCTTCCAGACCGTCCATCTCTCTTTCTCATCCCTTAATCTGACTCCTTCAGCACTTACTATATCCATCTCAGTGTCTGCTTAATATCCAAACGCTCCCTGCTCTGAGCTTTACTCTCCCTTTCTGACCTTCCTTTCAACCTCTCCAAAATAAATCCCTCTGTTCGTACCCACTTCAATCCACTCCCTCTGCCTCCCTCCCCCCTTTCCCATTCCTTCTCTGCAGAGAAGTTTCACTGAAACTAATGAAAGAAATCAATCATCAGCCCCAGTAATCGATAAAATAATCAAGGGCAGTTGTATGAGTTGATCTGTATGAGTAAGGCTCTTGCAGCTCTGAAGGAAAAACTGGTCCGCTTCCTTTTTCAATACAGTTGTTCAGAGGGGGAACCAAAATGTTGAGGCGCCAGGTCGAAAAGTCCTGCAGGGCTGCTTCGACTGTGTGGACTCATTTAACGAGCTGACTGTATGGCTGCATCACTGACTGTGTGACACCTGCTAGGCAGTGAAATGCACGACGGGCGCCTATGATAGGGGTAATAACATAATCTGACAGGATGGTTTTACCTCGAAGCAGCTGCCAGATGAGCTGAATCGTTTTTTATCTGAGAGTCAATACTTCTATTCTCCTTTTCTTTTCCCCCTCCATGGACGCCATTTCTGTGATTTTTCCAAGTGTGCTTCTATAATGGACGTGAACGTAAAATTATGATTTCTTTTTTGGTTATTTTTTTGCATGCAAGAACTGATTTTGCACATCTGCTCTGTTGCTGGCTGCAAAGACCGGCATTTCAACATTAGGCAACATGAAACCACAGGATATTTTTAAAAAGATGAGGGCAAGATCACAGAAATGTCCCCACAAGGGGATATCTACTTTGGAAAATATTCATGTAAGTGTGTGCAGGGTGTACATACAAACTAAGCTAATGGGGGGATGAGGTGCAGAGGGAGCGAGGCAGAGAAACACAGGTGGGGGTAATGAATGGAAAAACAGGAGCTGGAAAAAAAAAATTACAGGGAAGATGGAAGAGCCGATGAAGGAGATGTAGTGCGGGTGTGAAGGGAAGGCAGGCCGAGGAAGCACTCGGGTAACAGGGCTGGGCTAATCAAAGCAGACGCAAGACAGCCGTGAAAGGGAAAATCAGGCTGGTGAGGAGCAAAACAAGAAAACAGGAGGGAAGACGGAACACTGAAAAAAGACAAAAGACAGCACAAAAACAGAAAACACACACACACAGAGCAAAGGTACCGGACAATGACAGCCGGGGGGGAATACAGTGCTGCAGCAAAGGAGAGTTTTTGAGCATTAAAGCATCTAGACCTATTCTAGTAGTGACCTGTAATAAATTTATGAACCTGCAAATATGCATCAAATGTCTTTTTTAAGTGCAACAGGGTTTTATATACAGACTTCAGAAAGTTCAGGATCAGATCAGAGAATGTGCTCTCATGCTAAAGCAAAATCTGCCCCAGTTCCAAAAACACGAGGTCCCCCTAATCATGTGCTGGATGCAGCTAAGATTCTCTGTTGGATTTGAATCTTCCTGGTTACAGTGAACAGGGTCTAATAGTGAGCCTCCTGTCAAACCTCCGTCCACATGGACAAGCGGAGCAGTTCCATCAAACGAAGCCCCGAAGGACCTGACATGACTGTACACTGTTCGGAGCAGGGCAGAATTGTCTTCGGGGAAGTCATTAAAATCTTGGACATGCCTCTCAAGAACCATAAACTTGCTAAAACCTTTTACTGTTACAGATTCACGGTGCCCAAAACAAAAGCAAGGCATGCCAGAGACTCCTCGAACAGACTAAATGTTTTAATGTAATGAGAGATGGCTCCAAGCAGTTGGCACTTCACCCTGTAGCACTTTACTTCGACTCGTTCTTTACTGTTATGCTTTTAAAACTTCAGTGCAACTCCGAGTCAGTGGCAGGGGTTCTATTTATCATTAGTGATGACTTTATTTTGGCCTTGCTCAGTTATTTATTTGAGTTTTATTTTGGTGTCATTGTCCTATTTGTGGGATGTTTTAATACATTTTGTTTTATTTGCTTTTTATGAGTATTTATAGCACTGGCGGCAAACCAAATGTCCCTTGGGACAATAAAGCTGAGGTTGAAGTTGGGGGCTCCAGACAGATAGGCATCAGATAGACCGGAGGGATTTTTTTAAAAAGGCAGACAGTGGCCAGTGCAGTGAATCCCGGCCAACTCTCGCACACAGGAAAAGCAGCTTTCTCCAGCCTCTTATCAGCTCATCCTATTATAGTTTCCCCACATTAGAGAGATAAAGCAGAGCTTAGCAGCACTTAACCTGCCTGTGTAGAGCTCAATTAGATTTAGGCGGGAATGGAAGACGGAGACACCCAGTACTGCACGTCCTTCTCACCATTACAGCTGAACCTCCGTGATGTTGCTCAAACCAAAGGAGGCATGGCTGAGTTCTTACATCAGTGGTGCAGCTCTAAAGATCAATATGGCACTCGGCTGGTTGGTTGGTTGGTTGGTTGGTCAGCTTTGGTCCACAGACCTGTTGGATGGATTGATTTGAACAGACACTGGCCGACCCCGAAGGATGAATCCTTATATGACTTTGATGAACCTACAACCTTCAATTTAACCCCATCATCAGGTCAAAAATACGAATCTGCCACTCACTGGTGAATGGATCTGACTGCATCAGAAACCATGCAACAGTAGCAACTTATCAATCACACTGGCCGCGCCCAAAAGCATGCCCAGCTCGGCGTTAGTAAACTCTGTGTACACAAACAATGTTCTCAGTGCTCGTGTTCATGCGCAGAGACCCTGGTGATACGACGAGCAAAGTTTCATGTTGTGTCGAGCCTTCTTAGTGTTTTAAAAATAGTGATTTTGATGCTATCGCTAATTTGCCCCAAGCACTCCCACTGAAAATTAGTTTGACCCAAAAACGGAAATACAGTAAATCTTTAAAGTGCCTCTTTCGTCGTAATTATGCTTTTACACGAAGGTTTGACTCATATATAGTTGCATTTAGGTTGCATTTTGGCGAGAGTTTCACTTTAAAGGTCAAAGAAGCCTGTGTTATACTAAGTATGATATCAAAGTACATCATCCATCCCCCCCCCGGTGTCCCTTCTGAAGTGCCCTTGAGCACCACACTGAGCCTCAATCCTGCTCCTGGGCCACTGACATTTGTATGACCTTGTGCTGTGGATGGACACCAAGAAAATAGTAAAAGTTGACCATGCCAAGGTGATGATTGCTGATATAGGCCCCCCTCTTGTGGTAAATATATAGTAATACAGCATGAATTAGGCCCTTAGCTACAGTGCACTGACACTCCTGTTGACCAGTTGAGATGCTTTAAAATTTTAATCACCGGCAAATGCAGAAATTTGAGCACAAAAAACTAAACTTGTGATTTCGATGCACAGATGACAGAGGAGAGAAGGAGATCTATCAAGTTACTCTCACACATCTGTAGAGGAAGGGAAGATTTTAAATTGAAGATCCCTGCCCTCATCTGCCAACTGTATATACAATGAGAATTTACTGTATATCCCCCCGTGTATTACTGATATCAGAACTCCTCTCCTTTCTCATGGCAGGGGCATTCATGTATTTTTTTTTAACTGATTCTGGCTCTCAAGAGTAGATATATAGGAGGAACAGGCACTCCTGGATAAATGTGGTATAAAATGGTGATAAATGTGTAGTGATAAATCAGAGCATGGGACTTGGTTTGAGGGGATTTTTTAAAATTTGGTTAATCACATCAGCACATTGCTGATTTAAAACTAATCAAGGAAAAGGCTGCAACAAATTTCCCAGCAGTATTGGCCTTTTAATAACAACAATAAAAACAGTTCAGAAACAATTGTGGTTTTTAAGCCAAAGCAAGCATGTACAGTAGTAGGCTGGTAAAAGTACAATACAATCTGTAAATACACATAAGTGAATATAACAACAAAATCCTGGTTGGACAGAAGATTTAATCAAAATAACTGAGGTCCACTTGGTTCTCCGTCAAGACGCCACTCTCCTGTGCTAATGCATCCATGTGAAGAAGCAGGCCTCGACAACATAAAGTCACCATGGATAAACTCCTTGGCTAAAATCAAAACACGGTGGTCTTCGTATCAGCAGCAAGCTTTGAAGCTTAACATGAAACTTACCATCAAGCATGAGAGGCTAGTTCAAACTCAAAACTGATGGATTCAAATGTAAAATATTATCAAACGATGACTTTCAGCTGAAATGGCTGGAAAATGCTTGTGCAAAACCTACCAAAAGGATGCGATCACAGCAAAACAAAGAAAAAGCATGGTGGAAAAACTGGAATTTTTTTTTTAGTAGGAAATTATTTGGAGTAAGGAATCAAAAAAAAAAACCTGATTCTTTAAACAAAAACTACCTTGAAAAATTATATCCCTGTTTCAAGCCACAGCCGAAACGTGCCTGTACGGTGGTCGAGCTTCACCCTGCGAGGCAGCCAGGGGTAACATGATCGGTACATTCAGATGATTCTCTAAACTCTTCAATGGGTGGGTCTCTAACCGTGCAAATATCTGTAGTCCAAGAGAACATACCAACTCAAACCTTCAAGTTTTAAGTGAACAGTTGGTCCACTGAATCTCACATCCTAGCATTATTAACATGTTAGAAAACACGCATGTGACTGTAAGAATGATACTGCTGTCCAGCAGAAAACTAACTGTTAAAAATGTCGTTCAGATTAAAATGGCCATGCAGGAGGTAAGGCCACTCCATTTGGGATGGAAGGTCCGTCCCATTGGTCCAGGCTGGTCCAACACCTGTGTCTTCAGTCCAAGTCAGAGCTCCCCTTGTGTCCTTAAAGGTGGCTATTTGGCCATTTGGTTGAAATCCACTGGGGATGGTAAATGCAGAATGCAAAGCAACCTGAAGGGTATGGGTCCAGCATTTTTTGTGGGTCAGTAGAGGGGGCCACATCAGTAGTTCTTTGCATGTTTGCAAGTAGAATTCTGCTTAGCTACAGACTATTATTGAGTTTCAAAAGTCACCAGAAATCCAAGTGACCAGCCACTCAGCTGTCAGTCCGACAGGCAGTTTGGGCTCCCTGGAATATGTTGTCTTAGCTTATGTAACAGGCCGTCTGGCAGACTTGGACAGACCATCTCATGTAACCCAGCAAAAAGTCAGTGAGAGAGGGCGACCGTTATTGAGTTGTTCAGTCGTCGAGGCGACAGTCACACAGCTCCTTGTAGATCCGCTTGCGGATGCGAGGCATGTCCTCCTGACTGAACAGCAGAGGCTGCTTCACAGACAGACAACGGCAGTACTGACAGACCAAGACAGAAAAGACAAGCAGTGAGGGAAAATGATCCACAACCACAGCTACATTAAATGACAGAATCTTCTCTCCGGTATCTTTAGCCCCCCTTAGGGACCTGAGCAAAGATCAAATTGTGTCGAAACCCGGGGCAGGAGAGCCGCTGGAGACACAGCTCCAGTTTATTTATTTTTTTCTGCCAGGGAACAGACAGATAAAACAAAGACAGGAGGCAAACAGTGACAAGATATGGGGCAAATAATACGAGAAATCGGTGATGAACAAAGGGGCGGAAGACAGCTGTAAAGGTGGGAAAGAGTAATGTCTCACCTCGAGGACAAATACTCCACAGTCGCTGTCGTTTTTCTGCTGAGGAATACCCTGAGGAGTCAACAAGCCACAGTCAAGCAGGGAGCCCCAAAAACAAAGAGACTGTTACAGCTTTAGGACCGAACAGTTTACGTCTCTATGTATTTACTGTACCTAAATTCAACTGTATTATATGCCTGACTGTGATGTATTGTCCAGGGTTCATAAGCTGATTGAAGTTAGTCCAACTACAACAGTAACAACTAGAAAAATGTAATTTTGCTGTCATTTGCATTCATGTACAACGTTTTCAGTGTCCTGCAGATATGTTTTATGAGTCTTCCATTTATTACTATCAACTTCGTAATAATACAGCAGCTTCCACTTTTACCATCTGATTAACATCCACTGTGCAAGACAGTCAGCGTTACCTTGATGATGGTGATCTTCCAGCCTTTCTGAAAAGCTGTCTGTTTCTTTTCTTTGGCTTCAGACAGAAGGTACTTCATAATGTTCTGATAGAGAAGCACACACACACACACACACACACACACACACACACACAAAGCTGTTGGGTCAGCTATAGTAACACTCTGCTTGATGGTTTCTACTTGTTAATGGTGTCGTTGTACTGCTGGTACTGACTTTTCTTCCACAAAAACCTTAAGAGGAACCTCCTTATTTTGGGTCAATTGTCCAAAATGGCACATATTTGTAAATAGCTAATTATTTTGATGGAAGGGAACTCAAACTCAAGACTGTACAGTCGTCTTTATAGCATAGCTATAATATATGGAGATAGTCATAGTATTGAAACCCCTGTGACATTCAAACTCTTTCAAGCAACATTAACAAAACACAACAATCAACAAGAAATTTCTCTTTGAAGCATTAATCAACTAAATAACTATCACCATAATTATCTGGTTCAATACACCTTAAGAGGAAAACCTGAATTTCTACAGAAACCCACTGGTACATTCTGACTATTTGCTGTTGCTGACATCAAACCATAGACTGTATAAAAGAAGTGGACGTAGCTGTCTGGTCTGATAAGCTAAGACAATGCTGAGGGTACTTAAAGCTGCATTCTTTCCGATGGCCAGCAGGGGGTGACTCGGTAAGTACTTAAGTCAGTTTTTGCTAACCAAGCTCCTCCGCGGCTCTACCCTCTCATCCAAATATGGTCACTTCTGGCTCCAAAACACCAAGCTGGTGATAAGTCAAAAATGTGGTAGTTCACTTCACATGGGTGATGTCACAATAGCTATCTCCACTTCTTTTACACAGTGCAACAAACTGAGAAAACTGCTGATGTCATGATGTTGATGAGTGGTCTTTTTGTCTCATATTGTTTGCTTTACAGAGATTCAAAATATAATATTCAGAAACAAAAAACCTGAAGACTTCATCATGCACAGAGGCACTCACATCTGTTGTGTGTCTGAAGACGATGCCTTGGCTATCGTAGTAACTGATGGTTTTGGTTGCCATGGTGACCGTGATGAGAGACCAATGGATTTCTAAATGGATGGGAATTAGCAACAGCCACTTGGAGAACAGGTCAACCTGAAATAATTCAACAAATTAACATACACACCAATTAGAGATCAGATTATCAGAGAGATATAGTTTTGTGTGTGATGGATACCTTCCAAAAGCCACAATTTGCAGGATAACAGATTTATCAGCATTTCAGTTTGACGCTAGATAATTATTTTACTTCCTTTACTTGCACAGCTCTCTGGAAATGGTGCTTTTAAGAATTTAGGAACAAATTTCACATGACGGATAATTAATTTATGTAGTTAGCAAACTGAATTACGACTGTTTTCCCACCAAAAAAAAAAAGTGTCTGGCAGTAAAATCTAGTTTCCTGCTGCAACTAAGCAACTGCTACTTTTGAGCCCAGATTCTGGGAATCAAATTAAAAGCCAGAAATGAAAGTGCAACTGTGATTTTAAGGTTCAGCTGTTGGAAAACTGTCAAAACCACTGAAAAATAATTCAAACGTCCTCCTTACTTTTTTAGTCCATCTCTTCACGCCTTCATAACCCTTGGCAACCAGCTGCTTGTGGAAAAAGCTGTTGAAGAAATGAACCTGTGAGAGAGAGAGAATAAAAGCATTACCGCATTACGCCATCAAAATGTCATGTATCTGTTAAAACACAGCAAAAACACCTAAACATAGCTATTATCTCAACAGTCTTGAAACAATACATTTGTTAGACTTCTGCAGTAATCCCTCTTTTTAATTGTATAAATTAATTTCTATATCATTTCAGACTGAATGAAAAATCTGCATTTCAAGCCTACAAACACACCCTCACTTACCTTGTGTTGTGTCGCCTCCATGATGAGTTCTCCGTACATGTTGATGACCTAACAAAGAGACAAGTTTCATGAAGACTAACCAATATCACCAACACTACTAATGTGGTATTTATTCTTCCTAATTATTGATGGATTCAAGTTTTGAAGTACATTTCTTATTAGAAGGCTTGACAGACTGAGAAGAAGTGTGATGGAGGCAAGAAAGCCTCTCATTCTCCTTCCCTACCTGGTCATTAAGCCAGTTCTGTTCCTCCAACGTGCTCAGGTCCTCCAGGCCCAGGGTGTGTTTGTTATACGTGACCATGAAGCATGCAATAGGAGCAGAGGCCAGCCCTGCCCTGTACCGAGTCATCTCCTTTTTGATGTCAAGTCCACTAAAACAAAAACATCACAAGGAGAAATGCAGGAGAAATTTTAGACAAACCTCTAAAATATGTATCATCTCCTCAAGGACATTTAAGAGAATATGACAAATAAGGAAAAGGCATTGCCACAGGCTCAAGGATTAAAAATAACACTGAAAATAAAGGGAAGGATGCAAGTCTTTCACAGAAATGAAACTGCTAGAATGTACTTACATAAGGAGCCTTCTCGTTATGCTCACAGAGAGTCTGTGGCTGAAAATAAACATGAAAACGGACTGCGGTTGTGTGTATACTAACGTCTGGCTGAGGTCAGAGTTGCCTTTCTTCTTCAGGTATTCCAGGACATCAGTCTCACTGAGAGGAATGAAACCGCCGTACTTTAAGTAGAAGTTCTCAAGAAACTCTGAAAGAGAGGAAGTGAGCATCACTGAATCGAGGCGTTGTTCAGAGGTTGAGCAGTTTTGTACTTCTGATGTTAAAAGTCAAATTCACAGCACTGATTCTGAATCCTTTGTTGACGATTAAAGAATTTGATCATGTCAAGATTCTGTGCTTATAATTCTAAGCATTGTTACATGTTGCAGACTTGAGTAATTTATACACTATGATATCTGTACATACTTCACCACTTAAACAGTTTAGGCTTTGTTTGTGTCAAACCCGCAGTTCTGTTTATTTACTTGACCTGTAAATCAAGGCCAAGAAGAGACTGTCCCAGAAGAAAAACCCCAAACATTAATCAAACATGACAGAACTAAGTGTGTGCAGGGATGGGCCTTGTTTATTAATGCCGTCTTTTGAAATTGTAAATAAGAGAAAAAAATCTGATTCAGGAAACATGCAGAAACATGCAGACAACAGTTAATACCCATGTAAATATGTTGTTGAATCAGGGTCGATCTTAAATTAGAAATCCGTCCTGGAAGCTAAAACATCTATTGGCGCCCTCGACTATTTGTTTTGTGCAGATAAAAGTGGAACTGACCATGAAATTAAAATAAAACGTGAGAAAAATTTGTGCATTTCATATTGAAAATGGTTTGACCACAGATACAAGTTTAGATCAAGTCTGTGTATGTAAACGAGGCCAGGTGTTTTATGAATGTCATATGACGGAACGCATACTCAACACATATTTCTGTCAGTTTGTGTGTAAAAAGACCCCAATTAACCCTGATTTATTGTGCTTGGTGTTAACACAGTGAGCTGATGATAACTATATTCATGAAGAGGGACACACTAGTGTTGTGACTTTAAGATCACATCTTACCATGGATCGTATCAGTGAGCTGCTCCAGGCTTTCTTCCTCATCCTGCATCTTTCCATCAACATTTCCTCCAATTTTGCCCAACACTTCTTCCATCTGCTCCTTCTCCCAGGTTCCAGGCTGACAGTACAGTCTGTGGTCCCTCAATGCCAAGCAGTGCTGCATGTTGGATACTGAAATAGGGCCCTGGTGTGAAGGAACAACCGCAGCCAGACGAGTAGTTTCCACCTCCATAAGTGAGGCGCAGTGGTCCTCATTTTTTAGTGTGGTGTTGTTTCCGTTGGACAGAGTTGCTGGTTGGGACACAGAGTCTGTCCTGTCAGGATTCTGGTCCACCTGCATCTCAGAGTCGAGGTCCTCAGTAGATCCTGACCTTGAAGCAGGACCTGACTGTCCATTTTCCACTTCACTCATGATCAGGTTGTACTCCTTTGTGTCCTCTTCGGGTTCGGTGTCAGATAGGTTTACAGTGTCTCCGTTTCCAAATGGAGATTCAACTGTGGTAGGGACAGTCTCCTCTCCGTGGTTCATCTCGGCAACATGGTTGTTTGCCCGCTGCACTAACATTGACCGAGGTAGGCTGTATGTTCTAGAACTGATGAAAACACCGCCTAAACCTCCCCTCCTTAGTCCACCTGTTACCTCTGTTTTTGCTGCAGATATTACTCCCACCATTCCCCTCCCTGCTCTACCTCTACCTCTAACTGCTGGTGTTCCTCTGCCTGCCATTCCCGACAATCTCATCTCCACATCCCTGCTGTCACCACCTCCTTTCCCACCAGCAGCCCCTGAACCCTCTATCAACATCTCCTCCTTTTTCTGTGCATCCTCTTTCTCTAGTGCAGCAGAGTTCCTCATTGGTCCATCCTGCAGGGAGACTGTGACAGGGAGGGCAGCAGGTGTTTGTGACCGAGTATCAGCCACCACTGCAGTTGTTTGCACCCTCTCATTACTGTTGTTGTTATCCTCCACTTCCTCCACTGTCTCCTTGGTCAAATCAAGGTTCTTGACATAGTTCAACTGGCCACCCGTTTTCCTTTTTGGGGTGTCCGGGAAGTCACTACAAATCCTCCCTCTCCCTCTACCCTTAACTCTCCCCTTCCCTCTGCCTGAGGTTTTGTCATTGTGTCCTTTACTGTTGGGGCCACAGCAGTCACAGGCCTTAGGGGTCCTCTTCCTGCCTGACGAACGGCCATTGACGATGCTTTGAGCAGGGGTCAGTGTTGGTGTCGAGGACTGGGCTGACGCTGGGCTTGAGTTAGTAGCAAGTACTTTTGCTGGAGTTTCAACATGTGGCTCTGTACTGGCAAGACTCGGAGTACAGCGCTGGGTCAAGTCTGCATTGGAGGTAAGGTCTGTGGTGAGGAATTTGGTTGGGGTTTTGGTTAGGTCCTGATCTGTGATATCTCCAGAAGGGGGCACTAGAGGAGCTGCTTGTAGAGGAGGTGCAGTAGCAGGAACAGTTAGATGAGGTGATGCTGATGGTGTTGTTTTCATTGGAGATGAAGAGCCGCTGTGAACCATGACGTCCTCTTTTGGCTCTTCAACCCCATCCCCAACTCCCCCTTGCCGCACTCCTGTCCTCTCCTTTCCTTTCCTTTGGTCCACTGAATTTTAGGTGCTGAGGTTTGTTCTTTCCCTGGTTATTATTTTCTGAAACTTCCTTCCAGGTTTCTTTTGCCGTGTGGAAAATAAATGGTTCTCAAGCCTTTCCCACCATGGAGGTTATTGATGATAACAGACTAGAACATGGCAGGTAGTGAGTGATGAGTAGACTCTGTGTGGAAGAGTATCACCACCATGGTCTCCTTATTAGAGCAAGTGTGAAATGTGACGAGGAGAGGAAGAAATGTGAAGAGAGAATAAAAGTCAATGGCAGAAATGTTAGTGAGCACCGCTCAGCTAGCTATAATATTTCATTCCTGTGGTTTAAATCGTACAACGCAATGATGTAAAATTAGACAAGGTGGGATTTTAACTGTGGTGGATAAAATAAAACTAACATCCAAAATCTGTCTTCAGCAACTTAATTCTGATGTCTGTCTACTTCACCGTCTGAGACCACTGCAAATATGTCAGTTCTGTGTTAGGATTTCTATGTTTCAAGTTCATCTCAAAGACTTGCCCGTAAAAAAAGAAAAGAAAAAAGGAAGTCAGTATTTTCTCAGCCCCCTGCCAATGGAATCAGTTAAATGTTCATAGTCCAAAAACATTTCTGGAGCTCCAGAGAATAACAGTGTTACAGAATTCTCATAAACAACTGAAATAGATGGGGACGTGCTCTTAGATGGGGGGAAAAAAAAACAAATATCCCAAACTGATTTGAAAAGAAGTTATTTACCCCCCCTTTAAAGCCAGAATCATCACTAGTGCACACTGTCTGAAGTGCATGCAAGATCCTGGCATCGCGTTGAGGGTGTAAATAACAGATTTATGGATTTCTAGGGACTTGATTTATGCTGGACCAGCAGTACAAAGTTTTTTTGGGTTGTATTTTAACATTTTAATACAAGTCTACGTCTGCTTCAGCTGTTAAAAGAGAATGCTGTGACACTGCTAATGTGATTTTCTGGAAATGTTTTGTAGACTGTGAAACTTCACTCGACTTTCCCATCGATATGAGGGTGAGTAGACAACAACTGAATCTTCATTTTTGGGTGAACTCATCCTTTGACATGTCCCAATAAGATTAATTTAGATGTGAATATCTACAACATTAAAAGTGTTAACATGTTAACATGACACTGTCACTCTTTATTTGCTGCTGACTGTAAAGGCAGGCCTGTGCTTACTAAAGCAGTTTAACCGGCCAGAAGAAAACATTAACAACATATATGTTTATCAATAATTTTTCCTTCTGCTGAGACAACATTCATCGACTGTGTGAGACCAATTGCAGAACTGAAGTAGCAGCAACAGTAATGCTATCTTCAATTAACAGGTGGATCACTGAAATGTTACACGATGAGAACAATCTTTTTAAGTTTGTGACAAACTCCCTCTCTGCATAATGCACGTTTACAGAGTTTCACTGTCATGCTGTGCTGCTCATTTTTCAGAGCAATTTCAATGTCACCTTTTAAGAGATGTTTTTACGAAACTCACATTTAGCTAGCGTTAGCAACATGGCAGCGACATCTGACAGCCACTGAGCTCCGAATATTCAGAGTATGTAGATAAATTAGTAATTAGCTGCTTTGCTAGTTATCAGCATATCTGCAGGTGTCCACCAGAATTCGCACAATCAATTAAGTTATTAAGATAAAGACAAAGTCCGTTAGCTACGCTAATCTAAAACTGGACAGCGGGCTACTGGAGCATGACCACACATCGTTTGAGAATATGACGTACTGTCAGATAATTTAACGAAGTCAAAAATTACATATGCCAAAGTTTTGCTTCAGTTAGTCATCTTCAGCTAGCTCTGCTAGCTAGCTGAAGCCAAAACATAGGCGAAAACACAAAGCAGCGACTACACACATTTCCTCCATTTTCAGTAGGAAGTTGGAGGCGCCTACACACAAAAAATGAGCTGCGAATAGGTATTATAAGAGATATGGCGGACAAGCCAGAAGCATGACGAAAAATGAGAAGAAGCAACATAATACAGTACCTTGTTGAAGAAATAACAAACCGAGTTTCGTCTAACCACGATTTGAAGAAACAACAATCCAAGTTGTCGTCGCTCGTTGATTACGTCACGGCGTCGGGATCAGCTTCGGTCGAGTCCGGATATTCCCCGAAGTAACCTTGAGGTTCCTCCTAATATCATTTCATCCATCCACGCAACATCGCAGATTTTGATTTTGTAATGGGCAAAAGGAAAACTTTCAGATATATACCTGCTTCACTTTTTAAGTATCAATTTGCTTGTGTTTGTATCGCCCTCATAATGTCTCTGTGTTGCCACAGCAAATAAAGCAAGTAGCTGATTAAGAGAAGGAGAACAATGGCATCTAATTCAATACATAGAGTGGAACATGGTCTTATTATTACATTATAACTCCCAGATCATCACTGACACAACACAGTTTTTTGATAATCTTTAATTACAAAAGTCTAAGACAGAAAAAACAATAAATAAAACTAAAAGTCAAAAAGTAAAGGAATTAAGTACAAAAGTATCAACAATAAAATGTCAAAAAAAGGGGGTTACATAAAGAGAACATTAACATGATAATAACTGGTTGCCTAACACCAGTAGTTTCCAACCTTTTCAAAGTAATGCCATTACTTCTGTAAAACAAAGAAATTTACCAAAGATTTAGCTGGAAAACTGTGTAAAAATGTCACATATCATTTAGTGAAATGGGGGTGCCACTAAATAAATGAATGTTGCACAAGGTGCATAAGACAGATTTGATTGAAAAATGTGCTTTGAAAAACATACAAACAAAATATTAAAATATATTTGAGCTTATTTCGAGGCTTCAGCACACCAATGAAGACCCCAAAGATAATGCAACAGATTATGCATTGATATTAACACAGTCTGATGCTATATATTTCTATTTGTACATATGGTCAGTGCTATATTTTCTCTACTTGCATGATCAAAAACAATACATAATATGTCTCTTTACAAGTGTCACCTGGCTCCAGTGATGTCAGGTGGTTAGAAATAAACACCAAACATTTACTGATGCAGCCGTGCAAGGAGTCTTTCATTTCACATACATGTCTTGCAGGGCTGCACTGTGGCACTAATGCCAGGAGGAATCTTGGAAAATGCTGCATAAAAAAATGTGGTTTACAGATACATATTACACTACCAGACTAAATGCAAGTACCTAGTGTGGCATCATGTACAGGTACAGTTATCTTCTTTACAATTTGTACAAAAACAACATTGGATGGACTGTAACATTTGGACGATTGACTGATTAGATGAATTATTAATGTTTATTTCCAGAATAGCAAGTCTACAACCTCCCTGATGTTTGAAAAGTGATAAAAGTGAAAGAGAAGCAGGGCTGTCAAACAGAGTAGGACACACTTGTGAGTGATCCACTTTACACAGAGGAACTTTCTTTATTTTTCCAGCGTTGGTCTTGTTTTCTGCAGCTGAACTGCAATGAAACCATGTTGTGCTGTGGAAGACAGTGGAGAAGTGGACGTAGATAAAGAAGACTGTGCTGCTGCAGGCGGTGACAGCGGCAGAGTTTGAGCCTGGAAGAGAGGATCAGGGGAAGTAAGTGAGCAAAAGATAAAAACATTGTATTGCAGAACAAATTGTGCTTTTTATAACGTAAAGTGGCGTAAAATTACTTTTTCATAGAGCTACACAGAAAATCAGAGTATTGGCGAGAAAGCATAATTACCTCTTAAAGTGTGGCATTGAGAGCTGGGGAATGTATGGTCTTGGAGACAGCAGCGCCTTTGCTGCCCCCTGCTGTTAGTACCTGGAGCTTCAGCTGGTAAACACTGTCAGCCTGAAGACCCCGAACAGACACCGACCGCTGAGACTGTTGACAGCGAAGCACGGTAAGTTCACAGTCATACACATACACTATTCTTCCCTCACAGTATATCTTAATTTAGTAACACTGATGAAGGATTAAAGGGTATTTCTGGTAATATTCCATATTATTCTAATTTTCAACAAACGTTTTACATTATTTGATTTCCATGCCCTGTCTTTGTCAACATAAACCATAAAAAAGTGGGTCGTGATTTTATACTTTGAGATTAAAAAATGCTGAATAATCTTCTAAAACAGCTGGTTACTGTCATTCTTAGCAAACATTACTCAAACAGGAGTAAATAGCTGAAGACTACTTTCACCCACATTCACCCTCATTGATGTGTTTTAATACTTTTGAAGTAAGATATCAGGATAAGGATAAAAAACACTATTTGGTATCAATTATATATGTATTTTCCACACAATGCTGAAATCTCTCCTCATGTCTCACCGGTGCAATTGTCTGCGTCTGGGAGATAAGTGTGTCTTCCAGCCTTTCTGTTGTCGTGGTAACCCCTGATTGCAGGGTCCAGGTGAACTGGAACCCCTCCACAGCTGCCGGATCCAGGGCCTGCTGGGACATCCTCCAGCGAAGCGTCATGAGCAGGGTGCCGTTGATCTGATGAAAGTCTGTCGTCAGTCGCTCTGGACGCAGTACCACCTTCCTGCCCGACAGGAGGCGCTCTGACACAAACAAAGGGCAACAATATTTCCCTCGGTTATGACAGAACACTTTTACAGACCTGCTGTCCTAAACAGTCAGTCAGAGTTCGATTAGGAAGGCTGTCAACTGAAGTGCATTTAATAAGTAAACAATAAGCATGTGCTAACATAAAGTGTTTCATTGTATAAACGAATGTATGCTCAGTTTTTGTCATCATTTTTAGGTATTACTTTTCCACCCCCCAAAAAAGACAAGAGAAACACTTCCCTGCACACTTTTAGGGTCTTGTATGATTAATAAAGATCAATGGAGTGTGTGTGTTAATGTAAATGGGTGCACGTGCAGAGGTGTGCATGTGTCTTATTCTTACCCTCTGTGTTGCAGGGCAATGCTTTGCCTCCTCTGACCCTGATGGAGGAGCATGTCGGGGTCGTAACCCAGGCAACAGCCTCTGACCCTGGGTCAGCCTTCAGTGCCACGGCAACCCGGTACTTACAGGCAAACAGCAGCCCTGTGATGGTGTGATGGGTGCCCTGGAGTGAGAAAATTAAGTCAAGTTAGAAATAAAAACAGAGACATTACAGTGTAAGCTGTACACGGCTGGTTGTTAAAACCGACGTATGACAAGGCTCCTTAAAATATACATATTACCTCGACTTTTGTTTGGGAACCTGTCTCTTATGAGCAGCTCGTTTGCTCCATGTTAAAATAAACACTGCCGCCTGAAGCGGTACTTGGCAGCTTTGTAGGTTGGCGAGAAATGGCTTAACCGTTTAAAAAAGGCTGAACTTCAGCTAACAGAAATCACAGTCAGTGACCTCAGCAAATTGCACACAGCACTTTGATATTTATCAAACAACTGGGTCTGTGATCCCTTCAGATAAAAGGTTACCACTGGGACGAGATCTAACGTTGGTGAGTCCAGTTCATTTTGTAAACTAGACTCACAGAGCTGCGGGCAGGCATCACACAGCATACGCTCTACCAGCCGATCCTTTAAAAAAAATGTGTCCCCTCTGTCTCAGTTTCAGTTCATGATTTGTTTTATTTAAAAGAGGCATTAAGTTGCTATTTGTTTTATTTAATTTTGATGACACGATTAATGGTCGGTGCTCATTGCTGATGTGATTCTGCAAAACGCATCCTCAAAGATGAGTCGTTTCAGTCTCTGCAACACTCGCAGGCAGACGATGGCAGGGAGACAAAGTTACACACAGACAGCAGATGAGCGCATTCCAGGCGGATCTGAGTTATGGTGATGAAATCTGATCTCTGATACACACATAACACACGATGCTCATATAAAGGGAGACAACTGAACACAACTTCAGGAGTAGTTTTACCTGCACAGCTGTTGTTCTCTCTGTGCTTGTGAAGTTAGCAGTGCAGGTATGTGGACGCCACCGCAAAACATATGGACCAGGGTGTCTCTGTCTGCCTGTGAGGTAGAAAAAGTAAAGAGAGAGATTGACACACAATACATAAGTGATGAACAAATGTTTGAGTGTTTTGATTCATTAAGTGCAGTCGGTAAGTAAGTAAGCTGTCTACTCACCATGGTTCGGCCACTTCCAGAACACCTTGACCTGCAGCTGGTCATCGTGGTAATGTGGGGCAGCCACCTCCAGTCGCAGGTTGCCAGGGGTGACGGGAGGAAGGAGGGATTCAGGGTGAGGCAGAGAGGAGGAGTGGGGGAGGTCAGAGGAAGAAGACAAGGAGGATGAGACGGAAGGAGAGGAGGGGAGAGACGATGAAGACAAGGATGAAGGGAGCTCATTGGAGAAGTCTTCGCCTTTGGTGGAGGAGAGGAGAGGAGAGGAGAGTGTTACCATTGGCCGATTTAAAGTTTTTCTTTAGATTGTAAAACGTGGAAACAAACATACCACAATGATATTAAATGGGTTTTTGTGTCTGTCTTAAAAAAAAATAATAAATAAAATAAAATATTCAACAATTTTTTGTTGTACTCCTACGATAGCTGCTCTGAATAACTGGCAACATCACAAAAACACATCACATGAATGATTGGCTGTTTGAAACTTTTTATATGGCATGTCAAGTTTATAAATGTATTATATTGTGCTGGGAATCATAATGTGGGTATGAGAGTGCAGCTGGTAGCAAGCTTTCCCGTTCATTCATTCACTTAGAAGCACTAATTGGCTTTATCTGGCCTCACTGACCCTCATTAGCATTGAGTGAAGCCAGACCAATACAGACTGTGTCAAATATTAATACTGCTAAATTATAAATGGCAATATGTTCCATATAAAATTGTTGGTATGTGGTTTGATAATTGAGCTGCAGCTGGCTATAATCCTCTGCTGGGCTGACCGACAGGTCACCTATAAATACCTCTGTTGCCTGGACGACTATTAACATCACCACTTTCCACAGTATGTGAGTGTTTAAACGGTACAGCTGTCGGGAGGCAAAATATGCTGACAGTCAGCAAACGCAGCAGCTCTGACTAATAATAATGTATGGCTCTGTTAACGAACGGGTGCTGTGGACCATACATACAGTGTGTACTAAAGGCACAGCAAGTTAATGTACTGTTTTTGAAGAAAACAGTGTTCTTGAGGTAGTCTCTATTTGAGGTAGGGTTACTTCAGGAGTCTTTAGGTGGCTGTATTGTTGAATCACAGGGACACAAACAGCACAGCTACAGTTTACACTACTTGTGCAATAAACCTCTGTCTACTGAGCTTTATTTATAGCCTCTTATTTTTATGTGCAAGACAAAACTACAAAAAACCTACGGGGTGTTGATGCCCTCCTAAAAACTATTTATTCACTGTACATGTATCTAAAGACATGATCATACAAACTGAGAGCTGGATTCATTGTTTTTAATGAAACTGCAAACATTTAAATTCCAAATAATTACTCCTAGCGGTGAACTACAGCTGCTGTGATAAAGCAGAGCTCATCCAAGAGGCTTGCCTCCTAGATGGAATGGAAACATCTTCAGGAAATTGAAAAGGTCCAATTGCCTACAATATGGCTCTTAGAGTTAACATGACCAGGATGGCTGAGAATCTTCACCAATCTATTATGAAGAAGATATTTACCTGTATGAGTTATTGTGGTGAAGACAATTTGGGCTCTGGGACTTTTCAACCTCTTCTGACCCCAGTAGGCCACCGTCTGGACCGACAGGAGGTAGGAAGTAGCAGGCAACAGACCCTGCAGCCACAGCTCACACTGCGCCTACAACACATCAAAAAATGAGAAAATGAGAATCATCGTTTTATTTGAACGGTGGTTTATTTCCTTCTTCTGTCTGTCAGTCTGACAGCACCAAATGAAACCAGTCAGCTCTTGTTAACTTGTGTGAAAAACATCCTAAAATTCAATCACCGCTGTAGCCAGCACAGTTACTGCAGCCATCTTCACCATCCTTCCTATCTTCATCATCATGCTGAGTGTTGTGTGTGCCCTGCGCTGTGACTGACAGTCCCAGACCTGTTCTGCATTAGCCCACTGTTTGACTGACAGCTCATTAACAGGCTCTTAGTCAGTCCGGTCTGTCTATCTGTGTGGATTCGAGCTAGTCACAACAAAGAGATGCTCGGACGATAACAAGTCTGCATGTGCGTATGTGTGCGTGTGTGAGTGTGGCTCTGTATGTGTGTACACTTAAGACAGAATGAGACAAAAGCAAGTTAAAAGCAGTTTCTTGGTGACCTGCAGACAAAGTGGGGTTGAAGTATTTCCATTACGCTCGAGATAGACAAAACATATGGTCTGCACAGCTGTGTGTGTGTGTATTTGTGACACACATACAGTGAGAGAAGCCTGGATTTCTATTTTGGAGTGTAATGTCAGTGGACATTATATATAAGAAGCTGATGTATATTTAAAAGCACTGATTCAGCAGAGGTTTTTTCCATGTTTGAGAACTTCCTCCAATTTCCCCTTTTTACTTCAGCTTTAAAGGCTTAATCCCTTCAGTCCTGCATACATTCCTGATTGACAGGATATAAGCTTTATACACATCTAGGGAGTGTATTATGGAGTGCTAATGGAGAGCAATAAAATATCAATGCCCTCCGTAATATGGGAACTATTCTCGACAGCGTAGAGATGTTATTCTGGCTCCCTGTCTACCTGTTGTGATGCCGCTGCTGTCTCTCCATGTGTGTCTAGATGCAGCTGCAAGTAGGGAAACACTAGTTAGGGGGCCTCATTTAAATTCCAGGCCTCCCAACCAAGCAGAACAGAGGAGCAGACTACAGATAAATGGCTCCACCAGGCTCAGTCTGGGATCGCCATCACTATTTAGGATAGCCAGGTCCATATGAGAGCACTCGCATTCAAACCTTGAAGCTCTGATGTTTATGTTTTTAATTTTTTAACCTCAGAGCTGAACATTTGGAGTGCGTGTAAGCCGAAGGATCCTGAGCAAAGGGAGATAAGATGTTCAGTCACTGCACAGGCAATCATAAGTGTTGCATCAAAGCTGTAATATCTGCATTGTTAACTGTGATTATGGGTATTTTGCTGCTGATGACTGGACTTAGGTGCATTCTGAACTTATTACATCATCCTCGCACCTATAATCATAATAGTAAAATCCACCCTCTTAACTGTTATTGTTGTATTAAATATAAAGCCGCTGCATTTCTCAAGAAGTTCCTCCATGAATTGAGCAACAGCAACAGTTCCATCTATGACTCTGTAGAATAACTTCACATCCCGTCATTCTCTTCTATGGTAGCTGATACGCCCCCTCACTACTGCCCTCAGTGACTGGCATGTTGTCAGTACATTCCCAGATGCTTCGACTTAAGTTAAACGCGTTATCAGAGCGCACGAAAAGCCACCCCTCTCGGTTGTAAGTCAATCTACATGGCTGAGCTGTTGTGTCATTTCACCGCTGTAAAGGCCTCACTCTAACAAAGTTATGTCCCATGAAGATAATGGTATGTCTGTCTGACTGAGGAACATATGCACACAACGTCTGCAAAAGTAAGAGGAAAGCGGGCCCAACAGTAATGTCCGGGTGAGTATGTCAAAACCAGATCTGAAGTGGTGAACATTTTAAAATAGTTTTGGTAAATATATCAGCATGTTACAAGATGAAAACCACATCTAGAAAACCTTGATTATGTTTTACTTCGCTAGTGGGATGTAAGCTTTAAGTACAAAAGTTTAGCAACTATGCAGAAAAGCAAAAGCAGTTTTTTTCATTGCCTCATTTCTGATCATTTCGGACATTTTCTCTGCCTAATTCCTGGATGCAGGTGGTTTGGCAGGACATTCGTTAACTTGAGAATCCAGTATTTTTAAACCAGGGCCCTATATCTACATGTTTTGGTGTGTAAATATTTTATACTTTCGTGCAAATATGGGAGTGTGCAAGCCTATTGACAACGTGAAGAAATCACAATACAATTAGATATCAATTCTATCAATCAATGCTATACAGCGAATGTTGAGAACAGCATGATTGTAGTCATCCAAATGTATTTAATCTCTACAGTATTTCCTTTAATACAATGTAATTAAAGTGTTAAAACATGATTTTTGCAGAAAAAGTATAACTTCTACATTAAAATCCTTAAAATGGCAACTATTCCTTCTCCCTAATTTAAATGATAGCAATGCAAATATTTTTTCATTTAAAAGTTTTACTTCTGGACAAACTTCCTACTGCACTGTTAAGTCCATTCTCAGTATAGCTGCACATGAGGCTAAACATTTCCACATCACACTTGTCTATGCTGAATGTTGGACCAGGATTGGCTTCCAAACTGTTTGGGATGTCACATATTGCACACAGAGCAAATGTACACTTTCAGCACTGATTGTGAAAACAGCATTTTAGTGTCGACGTCTGCACATTCATCGTTCTGCACAGTGAGGCTCAAACATTCAACAGCAGGAACAAGAGGAAAACACATATTCTAGACTGAAGGGGGAGTTTATAAAAATGTTTCCTTACCCCCTGAGTCACTCTGCTGTTGCTCTCCTTTTTACCCTGTTCCGGTGTGCGTGACTGTGCAGGGCGTGTGTGCATGTTACTGTTCACTGTATGTGTGTGTGCATGCAGAGTGTGTGTGTGTTTGTGCACTGCGTGTGCATGTCGAGGCATCCAGGTGACTCTGTAGTTGTGGACTGGCAGGTCTCCCTCTCTGGGGGGCTCCCAGCTTAATAAGACCGCCACTGTGACCCTACTTCCCCTCGACCTGAGGAGAGACAGCCGCAAGTCAAACAATGTCACAACCTGGATGTAAACAAATTCATGGTAATGAAGCAGAAAGAAAGGCGCTTCCTCAGAAGTTTAGACGGAAATGTTTTATAACACTTTGCAGCAAGTGGCAATAAAACAGATTAAATACTTGTGTTAAGTGTTGGGTTAGCTATCCCTCATTTATTCTATATCTGTGCAGTATAGCCTCAAACATTTATGACCATGTTAAACAGAAGCTACAATTTAAATCCTTACCTCTGTTATTAAATGTGTATTGGAATTTCTCTGCTGATCCAAGACATGGTCTGAACTTTATATGACCTTGTTTAGCATTACTGCACATAAATAGAAAACACACTGCAATATATGATTGGACAAGGATGCACTGTAATTTGCATCAGTCGGATAACGACTATCCGCCGGACCACATTTTATGACTAATTGCCCACATCTGCAGCCTGCAGCTCTGAAAGAATGCTTAGCAACTAACCCAGCAAGGAAAACAGCAAAGAAATTAATCTATTTAAAGGGGACTTACAATATTTTTAAACATGGGCCTTATATTTACATGTTTTGGTGTGTAAATGATTCATATTAGCCAATGGTTTTGGAATTGGACCAGCAGATCTCACTGGATGAGTGGACCTCTGCTGGGAGCTGCAACACAGCTGCACTGGCTGCAACACGATCCTTTGGGGCAACTATGACTGTCAGAGGGACGTCCACTGCAAGTGCTTGCCCCTGACAGGCTGAGGTTGTTATTCAAAGTGTCTGCCAGCATTACAGAAACTATTCCAGAGAAAATATTTTTAAATATTTTTTTGTAACTAGAAACACAAGTCTCATTCAAGGAAGAGTCTTGATCTGAAATGTCGTCTCTCATCTAGATGGTCAAAATCAGTTAAATATTCAGCAGTGACAAGGGAAATCAATCCTTGCAAGCAGCTCATCAATATTCATCTAGTAATTGTTTCTGTAATGTTTTCAGACACTTAGAATAAAGATTACATTGCAGCCATTGCAGCTGTGTCACGGCTGTCATTTGAGGAGATCTACTAGATTATAAAACTTTTGGTAAGTACGAATCTATTACAAAACATATAAACGTAGGGCCTAGGTGTAAAAATACCAGAATTCCCCATCAACCATCTTTAATCTGGTGGGATAGCCTACCTTTCTGTGAACTGTGCATCTGGTGGTGAACCCGTGTAGTCTAAAGTCTGGTTGCTCACTCTGACATTATTTGGATGTTCTGGAGGTGAGGGGTCTGCAGAAAGAGATGGTCAGAGAAAAAGTTGTCAAGAACGAAATGGCAGAAGTTACCATCAAAATAAAAAATGAAGCTTGTTTTTCAGCCCTGCATGTCTCCACCATAAATATATTGCATGCAGACAGCCGGACAGAAAGAAGTCTGCAGATCATGTTGTTTGTCATGTATTGTCCCAGTGGCAAGGAAACATTAAGACTATATGAAGATTTTGTGAAGACTGATTGAGGTTAGTATAAGTATTCCCACAAAGTCCAGGCCGTACACCAGCTTGACTGAATTGTCTAATAACTTGATTTTAATGTGCTGCAGTGGAGAAAATATGGAAACCATTCCGGGGGGCTAATTTCCTCCTGGTCGTATTCAAGTCTGCAAAGATAAGATTAGATTAACAGCATCAAAGCTGAGCGATACCAGAGAGCCTTGAAGCTTCCATTTTCAGTAGCTACCACAACACAGACCAAAGGCGACCACCACTAAGTTATTGTTGCCTCTGAGATTAAATCCGGAGGTCACTCGCTCTTTCAACACTGGCTCTGTATCTCATAACAACCTCGAACCCCAGCCCTTTATTTGATTAAAACTACAAAATGCATCTGATTAGGACTACAACCCCCATGGCAGGCCTCCCACAGGCCACGGACAGCGCTTGGCTGACCCAGCTGCAGAGATCAAAGTTAGGGCAACATATCAGGGCTGCAAGACCTGGCCTGCATGTGTGGTTTTCCTTTGGACCAAGATGGGTGTCTCTCAGTGCCAACAGTAATTGAACCAAAGTCGTTCTTCTCCGAAGCCTTTTTCATTATTTGCATCTCCCTCAATCAACTAATTCCAGTGCATTGTTTCATGAGATGAAGACACAAAGATGAGTTTTCAGATCCAGACATTCCCTCCTAATTACTGCTGGCAGGTCGTGTGCAACCCCAACATCTGAATGAGCAGGAAAAGAGGATTTTCAAATTCAAATTCTCTCTCTGGTTCAGATCAGGTCACAGTGGAGAAACCTCAACCATCCTGACATCTGCCAGCTTCCTGATTTGTGACCCCTGACCTCCAGCCCCTGACTAATCAGCCCAATGAACTGGAAACACAAGACTCTGACTCCGATCAGATGGTATTTAGAATGTCAAAGTGTGTCTTTAACCTTTAACCCCAGCCTCAAATATGTACAAAGGACACACATGCATATATAGACACACAAACTTAAAGGAATAATTCAATGTTTTTTGAAGCTTTCTTGCTCCAAAGGTGAGAATAGAGATTACACCAATAATTGAATGTTACTACTCAAACACTATACTAAAGTACAATTTTAAAGTCCTTTACTTGAGTAGCTCCACTTTCTGCTAATTTGTAGTTCTATTCAACAACTATTTTGAGGGCAAATATTGTACTTTTTACTCCACCATATTTATTTGACAACTTAGATCCAATGGTCAATCGACCAATAGTATACTGTGTAGATACATATTAATAAATGTATACTTTATTTGTACAATTGATACTTGAGAAAATGTTGGGCCAAAAAAATTACTTTTGACACTTGCATATTTAATATTAGATATTTTAAGAGTTTTGGTCGAGTAATATTAGCACTTTTACCAAAGCAATATTTCATCTTTACTTTTACTTATCATGACTTTTAGATACCACCCGCATTCCTGTCTGCTGCACATAAGGCTACAGTTAGCCAGCACCCAGCTAGCATAGCTTAAAAACACTCAAGTGTGAAAACTACAGTTTGTAGTTTCTGTGAGGCAGGTTTTAAACTGGTTGCTTGCTTGGTAGCCAGCAGTCAACTAGCCTAGCTTAGCATAAAGAGACTGGAAGTAGGGGGGAAACAGCTAACTTTCCATTTAAATGTAACAAAATCTGCATCTCAAAGCATACAGGAGGAATTGAGTTTGCCCTCAGCCTAAAAACAACAACATCATCAACATAATAATAACAATAATAATATTAATAACCCACATAAGCCCCTGTATAAAGCACAAACTGTAGCTTTCACAATTTGTTATTCATGCAAAAATAAGACAACCGGCTACTGGTTAAAGCCTTAATGTGGTGCTTCTGGTGGGTGTTACAAGTAACCTTAGGCCACTGACATACACACTTCTCAAATCTGAACTACAGATCAAGCAATCTATTTGGTTGATCCAGCATCTTATCTGGAAACTTTCTCGAGTGTGGGTTTACATGTCAGAATAGTGACACTATTTCCACAAGTGATCATCTCTCAATCTCTCATTAAGTGACTTACATTTGCCGATCTTATAATCGTCCCATCTGTTGCACGGATAGAGTGTTTTTTTTCTTTTGTCAGTGTTTTCTTTGGCTGCGTGTTATAACCTGAATCTTCAAGCACAAAAACAGACAATTTTTGTATTCACTTAAATGGGAGGAAGCCTTATTCTACCTTTAAAGGTCATGAGAGTGGCGCCAGTCTTTTCATCTAACGCTCAACAATAACACCAATGAGATTTTTTCACAAAAGGTCCAAATGTTTCTTTAACAAGTTGCATATTATCTAAACTCCATTAGAAGGCTGAAGAGTTTGACTTTTGGTGTTTTGTTGAAGACGGTGGAAAATGCTATCTCAGACACCTCTTCATAATCTCCCATAAGTGCTCAATTGATAAAGAACCTTTTTCCAAAGCTCAGTCCAACCTGAAGTCATTATTCACATACAAACATGCTTTAGCCAATCCTGGCAGGGGATTCATATCACTAGCCAATCCTGGCGCAACACCAATATGACCTAAGTCTGCTAAGCATTAGAGTGAGGACCTCCTACAGTGCGTGTGTGTGTCTGTGTGTGTGCGTGTGTGTGCGTGTGCCTGTCTTACTCTCACTTTCACCCTCTCTCACTGACCCACTCCAGGGATTTCACTCTGGCACTAAACCGATGTGTTCAGTATATGCATGTGCGTGTCCGTACACTACAGTATGTGTGAATATGTGCTTGTGCAGTTATGTGTGTATTTTCTGTTTCCTGTCCGTGTTTTATGGACTGGCTGATGGTTCTCCTGCTGTGTGTACCTTATCCATCAACCCTGAGTGAAAGAGAGAGAAAGAACAGGGAAGGACAGGAAGGGAAGGGTTCCTGAGTTTCAGACGCTTCCTCAGAGGGGTGTAATATCTCTCTTAAAATGACACAAATGGAACGCAAGAATCTGTGTTTTGCTCAGTGTCTCATGACAGAATATCAAAATTCACAGACAGGTTACGGGAACAAGCAGAAGGAATCATCACTCTCTGAGAAACAGTCATAACAGCCCTCTGAAGAAAATTAGTGCATGTGTTCAGGCTGCTTTACCTTTACTGGAGATGTAGTGTTTGCTGGGCGTGGTGAAGCCTCTGCTGCCGTGGCTGTTGATGGCTGCGACTCTGAACTGGTACCAGCGCTGAGATCTCAAGTCTGACAGAACCACGTCCTCAGACAGGGTCTGTCAAATGACACGAAAATACTTTTTGTTAAAGATTTTTGTACAGATTTGAGAGTGCCATGAACCATCTCATCTATCTTGGCTAGAAAGCAAATATTCATACTTTCTGTTTTCATTTCTAAAGGAAAACAGGGTCATAGAAACTGGTATGGTTCGTGCATGTCCTCGACAGGAGGGCTCCACAGCTGATCGTTAAAACCGATCCAAGCATCATTGGTACCCAAGCTGCCCATCTCCAAGCATCAGTTATATTGGTGAGGTGAGATGTCTGCACAGAGCCCAAAGTGTCAGCCCAGCCACAGCCTGTTCACCCTGCTACCATCTGACAAGAGATCCACAAGTATCTGCTGCCGCACCACCAGACTACGAGTAGCTTCTTTCCTTAGCATGGGAGACTTTTCTTGTCCTCCACAGTCCATCATGAACAATTTGTTTATATGACTTTATTATCAATTACCAATTTGTTTGTATCATTGTTTTTTGTGTGATTGCAGCTTACAGCTAGGCTTTTGTAATTTGTCTTTTGTTTTTACATTGACAATTAAATTAATCCTATGACTTGAAATCACAGTTATTATAATTATATTTAGCTATAGAAAAAAGCTTGTTTAAATCCAAACAAACCTTTTCCGTAATGTCTCACAAATTCATGTCATATCTTCCTTCAAAAAGGATGACACAGCCTGGTGTACTTTTACACATATAAGTTTCAGAGTCAATGAGCTGGAAAGTCAGATGAACACAGTCAGACTGGAATCCCGTCTGATAATAGTAAAATTCAACAATTTGCCAAAATTATGGTTAAAACTGCTAAACATTCACATGTTTTGTCTAACTGACAGTGCAAATGTAATCACTGCTTAAAATCTACTCATCCACACACACACACACACACACACACACACACACACACACACACACACACACACACACACACACACAGACACGAGCTGCCATCTATTTAAGTCTATAATGAGCGTTCAGTCATTCAGACTCAGCCGGTGGAACGACTGTGGCTGCCTGTGGTTCCTTTTTAAGCTCTGCTTATTTACCTAACCTCACACAGGCACACACACACGGACGTACGGTGCACACACACACACACACACACGTGCAGATGTACGGTTTACCCTGGCAGAATGGGAGACTGGCTGGGGTGGAGAGGTTTAGACAGCAAGGCAGCAGACGGATGAGGTGGAAACAGAGTCTAACATCCATCTCCATAGCTGAGAAGTTTCATCATTCGAGGCAAATTGAGAGTTATGAGGTAAAGATATGTTACAAACTTTGTGGCTGTGCTCCGCTGTTAAAGGCACAGGGAACCATCTTTACAGCTTCAGTGACTCATGGGACGTTGGTTTCTTCTAGCAATTAGCCTCCTGACATCAACAATACTGTACCACAGCTAATACCTCCCAATAACATAGAGAGGGCGGCATTAACAGGATGATAAAGTATCTCTCCACAAAAAAAAAAAAACAGTAAACAGTCACTGTACGTTTTCAATATCTCAAGCCTCCAAAAGATCAAATAAGGATGAAGGATAAAAGGTGAGAAGAGGCTGGTGAGTGTAATTACCATGGCAACGGTTGTCCATGGAGAGGCGTGGTCTTCACTTGGATGAATCCCGACGTTCCAGCGGGACTGCAGCATGTAAACGATTGGCTCCACACTGATGTTGAACTTTGACACCCAGGCCACCTTCACATGACCCTCTGAGTCCTCCACGAAGCTCATCTCTCTGCGGGGCTTCAGTGGAACACCTAGTGGAGAGACAATTTCGCCAATCAATCAACTTTGCCCAATCTCAGCCACACAGGCGTCTGAGGCAGTTTGCCCTCCTGTCTAGATCCATGCAGGCTTTAGCTGGAGCTGTTAACCACGCCAGGGCTGTCTGAGGCTTCAGATTCAGTCAGGCAGGCAGTATTTAAGGATCTTTATTGCATTAAATTCCATTTAATTCATTTAGCAGGCACTTTTGACCAAACCGACTCACAATATTTACATTTAAACACCATAGGAACAAGCTAGATGTCATCAAGCACTGAAGGAAGATCCATCCCAGAGAAACAACTCAAGGCCTGCTCAGTGTTTTGAGTACTGCAACAAACACTGGTGGTCAGTCAGAGCATATCAGCTAACAGTGAGTCTGTTATGCTTGTTTTTTTTTTTCGCCTTTCCTCCAGTGTTTTCTAGAGGTCCTTGTGCATTTAAAAGATCTTAAAAAAGGTCAAAGTCCGCACCAATAGAAACTCCTCTCTCCCACAGAGAAACACTGATCCACACTTTGTCACCATATCACACATTTGCATGATCTAGTTTGGCACATAGGAATTGTTTTAGCGCAGCTGCTCTGTTGTGTCTAGTGGTGCTGGCTCAGGTGTTTGTGAGCTGACCAATCAAAGCAGACTGGGTATTTGGAAGGGAGGCCTTAAAGAGACAGGAGCTTAAACATAACGTTGCAGACAGAAGGGGAATACCGTGCTGCTCATTTTCATGGCTTTACGGGGAGGAAACCCTCAGAGATGACAGAAAACGGGTTGAGAGAGAGAGGGAATGTCATGCAGCAAAGGGCTATAAGTCAGATGCCAACCCTGGGCCGCTGCAGCAAGGATAAAGCCTCTGCACGTGGGTCCCGTGCTCTACCAACTTAGCTACTGGGGCACCCATGTAAACCTATTCTAGTAGTAACCACATATAAAATTATGAACCTGAAATGAGCATAACTAACTTTGATCTGCCTGTTGTCATGCATACTGGAACAATGAAACACTCTTTCAAACTATTTCCATCAGCTTAGCAGCCACCTATAATAGAGCCCACAAGAGGTTATAAACAAGTCCTAACCAGCTGCGAGGAACATGCCTTTACCTTTATATAGATTGGCCGGGGCTTGGCAAGTGTGTCCACAGCCATTAGAGCAGCATTTTCTGGGGGAGGGACAATGCTGGTCCGAGGAACAGCTCTCCACACAGGCGGCAGCAAACCCAGTGGCTCGCTGAGGCGGAGGGCAGTCTCCCTGACGGGACGACCTCAGAGAGGTCAGAAACTCCCTGCTGGTCACACACTCTGTCTGCTTCTGAGGGAAAGAACAGGGGGGAATTGTTATTACTACAGTTGACACATAACGGAAATAATACGTAATGTATGAACACACACATGAGGGCAGAAAAACACACAGAGGAGGTGAAAGTGTTTCCTTTGGTAAACTTCTGCTGACTTTTAAGGCAGCTCTTGAGATCTGGTCTGAAAGGGGGTGCATGTGTGTTTAAACATGTGTGTGTGTATGTGTGTGTATGTGCGTGCGTGCGTACATGTGCGTCTCTCAGTGTCTCTGCACATGGCTGCAGATCAGCAAAAATGTAAACACAAGCTTTAGCTAATAACTCTGAATTACACTGTGTTCCTAACCAGCCAGCCAGTCATCCGTCCAGCCAGTAACATGCTTCAGCTATTGTGATGAAACACTAATCTGAAGACCACAGCGACTGGCTTCACAAATAATCATTTAGGGGCCACACACACAAAATACACTCAAAAATGTATACGTTTAAGAGCTCACAAACATGTTATTCATAACACAAGCTTTCACAAGCACACACGGGAATGCTCGGGAAAAAAAACTGCTTCACAGTGCCAGCAAAAAGCACGTTTCTGGACCGGATGGAGTGACACCGCCACCGAGGGTGTTGTGACTAACACACACACATACACACACTCTTTCTGTCTTACCTCACAGGACTTTGGAGAGAGAACCTTCCTGGTTTCCCACAGATCTTTGCACGGCTGGAGGCACTACACATAAACAAAAACGAAAAGAAATAAAACACGAGTTTAGTTTACACTTTTCATCACACGTGAGCAAAAAACTAAATTTGTGCATCAACACCTCTTGGTTAAACATTCCTTTAAAATTGCCATATATTTTGTTTTGATTCACAACAATTGTGAATAATCATTTTCACATCACTATTTCAATTTCAAATCAAAATCCAAATGATACGACATTTGCTTTTCTACAATCTTAATCAAAGACCTCGAAAAAACAGTTTGATTCTATCCACTCATATAAGAGTGGTCTCAATCTTCTACACTCTACACTTCAACTCTACGACACAAAGCAAAACTAAGCATATTTCCCAAATTGTCTGACTTTTCCTTTAAATAGCTGGGGAAAAAAACCTGTTAAAAGAAGAATAAACGACAAAGCGACAGCAGGTTTTAGACTAAGCTTTTAGCATTCAAGCAGGTAGGGAACACAAAGAAACACATACTCCTAAAAGCACACATGCACACACTCATCTGGTTTGCCACCTCAGTGAACTGGTGAATGATGGCTCTTACCAAATTAAAACCAGACAACATATAAAAACTGTGGTTTCACCCCCAACCTCCTCCCCCCTGCTCTCCCTCTCCCTCTGTCTGTCTCCCTCCATGTGCCTGGCTTCAATCATTTCTACAATTTATTCCATCGCACTGATTCCAGGGGAACAAATGGAATCAACAAAAAGCCATAAAAGCTTCATCTTTAAACAAATAAAGGGCTACTGTTGGATGACAGAGTCTCCAAAAGCTGCGTTAAAAAGGCTCATTTGCAGACTGACGACTATAAATATTCCAAATGTCAAGTGTGGGCTTTTAGGGTTATCATCCCACTTGAGCACCGCATTTAAGACCACATAAACGTTCATTTTATGTACAAAATGAAGTGCAAATACTACAAAATTGTCACTGGAACTGTACAGCATCAACAAACCAAAGCCAGTGAAGCCACATGTGCTGGTTTTTAACCTCTGGGACATAAAATGGAGTCTCAGCGAGAAGCGTGATAGCTGTTTAATGTTGTACCATTGGTTCATTAGATTCAAGTCATGGAAGAAAAAGTTTTGAGTTAGCTTAAAGTGATACTCCACCCTGAAATCTCTCCGTGGAGTATTAAACACTGATCTGTAGGTCTGAAATGTGGGTGTAAGATGGTTGTAATTTGTTGGAGGAACGGAGGCTGTGGTCAGCTTAGGTTGCTGTAGGTTGCAATGGATTCCAACAGTGATGACACACCGGAGAGAAACTGAAACTCCTTCTATACTGTTTATCAAGATTATCACCACGCTTCACAAAACATACGTTTAAACCAATATCAACACACATCTGTGTTTTCTAATATTTTTTCTCGGTTGTATAAACTTTATTTGTGGGTACTGCAATTATTTCACACTCTTTCACATACTGCTGATGAACAGGAACATAAAATAAAGTTTGCTGTCTTGCTGTGACATAATTTACTTCCCTCTGTCCTCAGACATTAATCTGTAAAAGCTGGATAAGCACACATTTGTATTATGCAACTATGAAACATAGAAGTTTATGCAACAGTTTCATATATAGTGTCTTCTGAATGAGTCACAGGTGGACTGTGGTATGAAATTATGACCAGATGTACGAGTCAATGCACAATACACATCTAGAGCTGCAGCGATTCCTGGATTCACTGGTTAGTCAATTGACAGAAAATTAATCAGCGTATATTTTGATAATAACGTGATCATTTTGAGCCATTTTACAGTAAGAAATGCTGACAATTCTCTGGATTCAGCTCCTCAAATTTGTTTTTTAAAATGAATATGTTTAAGTTTTGGACCGCTGGTTGGACAGCACAGCACATTGAGATGTCGCCTTGGGCTCAGGGAAATTGAGACTGAGCATTTTTCACCATTTTATAACACTTTATATACTGAGCAATTAATCGAGAGAAAAAAATGTAATGATGAAATGAAAATGATCATTGGCTGCAGCTTACAAACATCGTATCACATGTCAAACAGGTGCCAGAATGCATAACTCCATCCATCCATCCATCCATCCATCCATCTTCTTCCTCTTATCAGGGGCCGGGTCGCGGGGGCAGCTGTCTGAGCAGGGACACCCAGACTTCCTTCACCCTGAACACCTCCTCCAGCTCTTCCGGGAGGAGCCCAAGGCATTCCCAGACCAGCCGAGTGTCCTGGGTCTTCCTCGGTCCCAAAGTTCATGACCATAGGTGAGGGTAGGAACATACTGTAGATTGACCAGTAAATCGAGAGCTTCGCCTTTCGGCTCAGGTCTTTCTTCGCCACGACAGACCGATACAACAACTGCATTACACTCAATAATGCAAAACTCATTGAAGAAAATGTGATAAAACTGATGTTGAGTTGATGCAGTCAGTTTGTCAGCTTGCCAATGTGGTAGCCAGGTGTGGTCTTTAAGGAAGGACAGCAATGATGTGCAGCTTTTTTTTCATTTATCTACATCTTTTACAGGACAGCAGAACAGAACAAGTGTTATGATACCTCATTCAAAAGATACAATCACTGACCCCCTCTTTTTTTATTGAACAGACCCAACACCCAATCAGACAAAGCAGTGTATAACCAGAGTCCTTTTGGTAAGACAGTAAGTCCACAAACACAGACATTTCTTTCCTGCAACTGACCCAGACTGTGCACAGCTACTCAATATAGCCTCAACATGAGATATAGCCCGAGGACAACACAAAACTCCAGTAAGAATAAATAAAAAATGTGCCATGAGTATAACAGTTACATCTGAATCAACCGATCTACCAGGTGCCAGGACAAATGTAGTCAGACATTCCCTCTTTAAAGGCCAGAAAGGAGCCCAACACTCCTTGTTTGACTTGTTTGAAAATATTCTCTCCCCATTACTCATTTCAATTTAGCTATTACTTTCATTGGCCCAATCTTTTTCCTTAAAACAGCGTGGCGCACTCGCAAAGTTTCTATGGGCTTGTCACATTAGGATCCATTAAAACTGCAGAGCTGACCGCAGCCATTGTTCTCCCTGAACAAGGAAATTACAAACCTTTTACAGCCGCCTTTGAAGCTTTTGTCTGTAAAGGATACAATTTGAGAGAAGTATCACTTTAACTTATTTTCCTTTTCTCTCCTCTGTAGGTTAATTATGCATTCCTCAAGGAGTCTGGGTATGAGGAGACAGGGAGATAATACAACACACACACACACACACACACACACACATACACACACACGTATACACGCACACATAATCACACAGCATTGTAACCAGATCCTGAAGTGTGATGTGTTTCTTCAAGGAACTCTCGTGGGTCTCTTCACTCGACCATGTGCTGCTAAGTTGTCAAAATCTCCCCCAGAAACACCTCACACACACACACACACACACACACACACACACACACACACACACACACACACACACACACACACACACATCCAAACCCTGCCCACTCTGCACTCCCCCTCTTCCTCCACCGCCACTTTGATCAGTTACAGACATGTTTAATTTCTCACTCCTCTCCGCTCCTCTCATCCTTCATCCTCCCCAATTCCTCTCTCTTCCGCCCTCTTCCTCCCGTCCCTTTCTATAATCCTCTGTTGTTTTTGTCTCCTGTCTTCACATTATCACTCTTTTTCTTCTCCTCCTGACCTCTCATCCCTGTGCTGCCTTCCTCTACTTCCTTCCTTGCCTCAGCTCAACACCTTTCCTATCCTTCTTCTTCTACTCTCCAGCCCTCTAAGGCTAAAACTACCTAACCCACTGAAGGTCACAGGTGAGAGCTACCCAGTCTGGAGGTTTTGTTGTGGTTAGAGGCACTCGTAGAAATTGTGCTTACATGTAAATGTGACACTCTGGTACATTCATCCTGTTATTAAACATAGAGCAGTGTAGCTAGAGTGCTCAACAAATCCAAGTAAATCATCATAATCAGGTGAAGGAGTTGTGTTCCATTAGCACTGAGATGATTTTTATCAGAGAGTAGGTTGGGTGTTGTGGTGAATGGAGGTATGGGATGCACACTATGTAATTACACTATCACAGGTTTGAGTCTTTTTCCTGTCCTTGTCTCCACTGGGTGTTATCCAGTCCAAACCCCAAAGACCAGCATTTATTATTTTACATGGTCAATAGAACAGCAGGGAGAGAGAGGTGGGGGGGGGTCAAGGCTAATAGATTTAAGATAAAAACACTTGTGATGTGTAGAGGGTACACACCTTACACTCTCAAATATCACCTGGATGTTGTAAATCACTTAAAGCACCCGCACTGTATTTGTGTAACAGGAGCTGAGAGACGGACGGACAATTTGGCCTTGAAGGCGACATGATGAGTTATGTGTGTGAGAGAGACACACAGCAGAGGTCAGAGATGTTACTGTTTAACACACCAACACACTGTAACAACAGTGCCCAGATTAATGACCATGTACGTGTCTGTGTGTGTGCACAGTGTGCACTGGTGCTCCTCAGATATCTGAATAATAATCAATCACACACACATACACACACCTTGTCTCCGGGGCCCCCTGTGGCCTCCCCTGCTGTTTTATGGCCTCACCTGCCACGATAGAGGGATGACAGCCACACTCAGCAAGAGGGAGGAGAGGAAATGGGAGCGGGAGGGGAGGAGAGATGCGGTTTCGGAGTGGATAGAGGAGGGAGAAGAAGTGAGTGTCAGTTGAAAAGGAGAGAAGAGATGAAAGACAAATAGTGAAACAGGTCCAGAGAGAAGGTGGAGTGAGAGAGAGAGGGAGGGAGACAGCGACAGGCCAGATGTGCTCACTCTCCACTCACAGTCACCAGTTCAGTGGGTGCAATGTGAAAAACTATTTATGATAATTTATGTATTCAGCTTGTCATCAGTTCAGAGCTTCGTTTCTATATTTTCTACCCTGCAGAACATATGTGCAGCATTCAGGACTGGATGTACTATTCTTTGATTTTTTGTGCCAAAAAAGAACAGCAGCACCGATATCAAACATTTTAAAATGCTGTTTTCAGTTCCGTGAATAGAGAACTCATCTACAGCAACCTTATCTTTTTTACATAGGAAGTCAGAGTAATTTAACTGTTAATCCTTGGCTATACAAGCTGATACAATACAATTGTGTACAACCTGCAGTGTTAAACGTTCAACAAGGAAGTTCACCACGGGCTGCCAGAATCAACAAAATATTGAAGTCCCTTATAGCTTCTTTACATGATGTATCAATCAATCAATCAATTAGACCTAATTAATTGAATCCAGCTCTCTGTCCTTGAAAAATTAAATCCATAACAAGCAGGTATCATGGCATAAGTCCTATCCGTGGAAGCATTTTTAAACATCTTTCTGTAAATTTGAATGAACTGTGATGTCTCCATGAGTTATAATCGTGGTGGAAAGGTTAGAGCTGTAAAGATGTAGCTATGACTGCATGCCTCACGGTGGTATCAGCAAGTACATCTCTTGAAGGTGAGACCAAATTTCAAATAAACCTTGTTGCAATAAAATACTTTTTTTCTTCTGTAAAAAGCAGAAAATAACTTGAAAGTAATTTTCCACCAGCGTTCCACCTTCAGCTATTTTGAGAACCAGAAAGCTCTGTCTGAAGTGAAGAACAACATCCTCTTCATGTTTTCTCCTACAAAGTTATTCAGCAGATTTCCTGCGAAATCTGACCTGGTGGCCGACATTGTAACATGCAGTCCAGTGGTTGGTGTCAAGTACTGAATGTGAGGTTAAAGCTGTTTTTGTAGAGATGATTTGTTGGTGCTACAGTGCTACGTTCACCAGTGTAACACTGCCACTGTAAACCGCATATGCTGTATGTAAGATGGATCATTTTTTTTCAAAATCACAACATGTTCTGTTCAAAGTCTAGATTAAATGAAAGTGTACTTTTATGCAAAATGAGTTCCCACAGAACATCTCCGAGGACATGAATACGATTTTAACTACTTTTTGAATAAGCACACGCACACACACGCACACACACACACACACAAACACACACACGTGCATATGCCGTAGGTATACACACTCACACACTTCAGGCTTTGTGGTAGATGAGTGAAAAGTAGCGGAACAAATTCCCCAAAATCCCTCTGAAAAGCATGTTAGACTTTAGCCAGACCTTTGGAAAAACATGAAGACCAACCAGAGCTAACTGAAGCCGGCGGCTTGTGGGTGGAGAAGAAAGGCTGAAGGAGCGAGAACAGAGGGAAAGAAAAAAAGAGATCAGGAGGGCGATCATCAAGACAAATGCTTGGAGATAGCTCAGTGGTTAACTTCCTCACCTCTCAAACCACATGTGCCCACAGTGACTGAATTCCCACCAGAGCTTTCTCTCCCTCTCTTTCTCTCCCTCTCTTTCTCTCCATTTCCCTTAATATTATTTTTCTGTGCTTTGTCTCCATCCAAACTAAAACTACTAAAAGATGATGACTACTATATTTTGGACATATAAAGGAAGAAAGTATGGACAAGAATGAAATGATTATGTTGGTACAGTACCAGGTGGTGGACAAACTGCCCCATTTACACGAGGTCTGTGAACATTTCAGATGGTAAAATAAAAAATAAAAAAAACAGGATCGGATCTGAGAACCTGGTATATTCCTTCAAATGCCCTGCGAGCGTGAGCTGGCATTTCTGACAATATTTTTGACAGAATTGGTGGTTACGGTGAAGTAAATGTTACAATTTCTCAACCAGACATTATATTTAAACACCGGACAAGTTTGAACAGCAGAGGGGATGGAAATGACTGTGGGAAAAGGAGGAGAAAGAAAAGGAATTAAAATTGATGTGTACGGATAGAGAGCTGGTGTTTGCAGCTGTTGAACTGGGTAATCCAAATGAATGACTGAGATACTTTAAAATCTAAGGAGGAGTGCCCGATTGTTGAAATTCAACATATTCCCCTTCTATCATTTCCGTCTACCTTTTTATTTTAACAATGCAATTAAAGGGTGGCTAATCTGTTGATTTTGGATCATGATCGATCTTAAGGCACTTCACAATGTCCTCTCTCCACTATTGTCTCTTAATTTCACATAACCTTGTTGATGAGCAGATATGTGCTAGGTGAATAATCAGAGTGGCTCTTCCTCTTGGGTGTCGTATTGTAAACACTTGCAATATGGTTATTTCAAATCCGCTATAGCCAACAGGGCATTTCAAATGAGGCAAGAGTCAGCAGCAAGGTGCTCTGCTGGAAAACACGTATGATGAAGCAGGGCGGTTTGGTACACACTGCAGTAAGTGTTGAACCAAACTGTTGTGTTGAAGCTCCAACTTTAATGTATTGTTCTTGAACTGTGGGCGGAGATCAAAAGAATAAGATTGTGGATACAAGCAGCTGAAAGAAATTTACTTTATGGTTTGTCTGATGGCCACCTGGACATCCCAATGGATTTACAACAAACATGTGCGACAGGGAGGGAACCCGAGAGGAAACCAAGATAAGGAGGGGTTAAAAAGACTGCATATCCCGTTGTGTGTGTATATGTGTGTGTGCGTGCGTGCGTGCGTGCGTGCATGCTGAGGATCCGTCATTGCCAGGTAGGGAGGATAAAATGATTCAGGACAACAGTCAGCAGCGGGGGTAAGATGGCAAGCAAGTGAGACAAGAGACAAATGTCAATAAAGAGGAAAGACTTGCACCAAGTTGAGCGAAATTTAGAAGCATATTTCTGTTTCTTGGGATCCTGTTTTATCCATTTACAGTGGCGACCTGAGCAGGTGGATGGCTTGAGGGAGCGCAGGAACAAGCGACACACGTCGGGTAGGGGTCATATGGCACCGGTACCATGACACAAATCCCGCAGGAAACTTAGACACTCCCATTTAAAATGGTTTCACCATGACAATTGGGAGATTCAGGGGGGAAATAACAGATTGGGAGCACAGCGGGAGGACGAGTTAAAAATAGGGAGACTCGCTCGAAAATTGGGAGTGTTGGCAGGTATGGATCCTGAGGGAGAGGGGTGGAACAAGACTTACTCCTGTACTCTTTATGCAAGAGCCAAACAGCCTCTAACAAACTGTATGTATTAAGACCATAACACATACATGTATGTACTTAGTTTAGCAAAGGTTGACTCAAAGGAAGGGTAGTTTAGTTCGCTCAGTTACCCATTCAGTGTCTTGCTCAAGGGACACACTGTCATGTGGCCAAGAGGCACTAGGGGTCGAGCCGGCAACCCTGCATCAGTTTCTGCAGCTCTGCCTCCCGAGGCACACTGAACTATTCCAACTGCTATTACAAGTAATCTGAAGCTCTTCAGAGCAGATTATGAGGAATGAGGAAAAAGAGGATGATAAGATGAAGAGCAACAGCGACTTGATCGCTCTGCTCCTTTGTTCTGCATCAGAACTGTTTGTTAGTAGACATCCCGCTGATGCACGCACACCTGGTACACATTACTCTGTCTACTCTGTGTGTGTGTGAGAGAGAGAGAGAAGGAAAGAGATAAAAGAAGGAGGAGATGGACAGATGGAGGAATTGAGTGAGGGCTGTAGTTCAGTTTTAGAGAACTCCCATGTGTGTTTCCATGAGAGTGAATTCACTGATGATGTGACACGAACCATATGTGTTGGGGCAACATCTGCCCTGTGTGTGTATGTGGGGTGTGTGTGTGTGTGTGTGTGTGTGTGTGTGCCATCACTAGAGAGGCTGTTGTGTAACAAAGGCGCAGATAAAACAGAATGAAACAATGCTAACCTTTATCTATCGTCTCATTTCTTTCATGTCTGTTTCTCCTATCCTGTTTTATTTGTACTGTTAAAGATGAGTCATTTTAGAGAAATGATGCTTTATCCTTTGTTAAATTCTTCTTTAAACATTCATGTATAAATAACTGTCTCCTTGAATGAAAGATTTCATACAGTTTAGAAGAAGAATATGTCCTCGCAGAGTATTTGAATGACGAACTTTACAGTCACATCAAAATTTATATTCACTTTTTATATCCAAGTTATTCTGTTTTTTTAACAACATGCTCCTGAGACGCAAAGACTATAAATTATGACAGAAAAGGGAATTGAAATATCTGAAAATACTATATCTAAATACTTGTGAAATAATGGATTGTTGCAAGCTTTCAGCTTCTTAAGTGAAATCGATGACATGGGAAATTAAATAAATCCCTTAGTTTCACAGCGCACCATTCTGTGTGTGTGTGTGGGTGTGTGACTTGAGGGGACAGATTGACTATGTGTTACAAATGTTAAAACTCAGTGAGAACAACCTGGTTCAGCGCCGCTCCAAGTCTGAGTAAGGACCCAAAGAAAGGAGTCAGGGGGAAAGTAATACCAGTCCCCAAATTATTCTGTAAAAATCTCTGTCAAAAGTTATTGAGTGTGTTACGCTGCCAAAAGCCTTTATGAGATCCTGCAGTGGAATGTAGGCTGAGACACATTTTGTTAGATTTGCCTTACTAATGGCTCTAAAATTGGGTTTATAAACATATGAAAAATGTAGCTCCCCAGAGAGAAAGTCTGAAAATCAAACTGCGCAGGAGAGTGTTTTTCCTCAAACAGATCAACAGCTCAGGACCAGTTGACTCACTACAACCTCCCCTCTGACTCTCAGTCTCGTTCTCTCTGCGCACAAAATGGTCCAGACGAGGGCGAGAGTATTAAACCATTACAATGTTTTGATCCCGAGCGATATCGTCCGGTACACGGATTAACAAAAACATCAGCAGTGAGTGCCTGGTCAGATTTGATGCTTTTTTTTTTGTAATTTCTCTTAAACTGTACTATATCCAGAAGTTTCCTGGGGAAATTAACGGGGAAACGTTTATGGGTGATACTGCCAGTGCTCGGCATAACTTCTGTAAGCAACGACGTATGATGACGGCACTTTCAAGGCTAAAGAAGCTTTAGCTAAGTAGGCTAAGCAATTATTTTAGTATTAGTAGCATTCACTGGATGTATTTGCTAACATATAAACTTTCATGAATGAATGACAAGCCAAAGCAATCACTCTGAGTGCCGAGACTTTTCATGTAAAACCACAGGTGGCCCATATCATGGTGGAGGTAGAACAAGTAAGAAGCAAGGAAAAAGTCAGTTAATCATAGTTACATCTTGTGGGAACCATGAATGATGTCTGTACAAAATACGATGGTTATCCATTCAACACCTTGGATACCATAGATATTTCAGTCTTCAACAATGTGGTGAACAAACCTAAGATAAGATAAGATAAGATAACATGTTCCGTTATTGATCCTCCTTGGGAGAATTTCACATGTAACCTACAAACACTGCCATCCTTTGTGCCGCTAACCTGATCTAAATATTCAAAATGGACCGACCGTCCATCTCTCTGTAGTTCATTGTATCCCGTTGTTGGGATCTGTGCTTCTGGTATCAAACATGTTACCAGAACAATGTAGAACAGAGACAAGTAGAAACCAGGGAATATTTGTTGGCCTAATGAAACAATAATAAAGTGGACTGCACTCATTGTTTAAAGCTCCCTAGATGCACAATCAATAAAGAAAATAGCAAGGCCTAAACATCTCCAACACATCCTCCTAACAAATACACACACCATGGGAGCATTCAACAGTGTTGGACCTCCTCCACTGTATAATTCATTATTTTGACTAATCTTGGCAATTATTGCTCAGGACTGGAATATGTGTTTTTCTGTTCTAATTTATTTTTGTTGGCCTGCTGCGGTCACTCTTACAAATTGGGCTGTAGCCACTTTCAACAGACTGTAAAACGGTAAGAATTAATAACTTTGCTATTCAAACAAGCAAGAAGAGACACAGCGTATGTCTGTGCAGTATCAGGCTGTCTGAGAGGGAAAATTGCGGTTTACACAGCGTCAGCTCCCACTGGCCAGTTTCAAAGACTGTTGTTGGACGTCGGTTACAGAATAGTGCCACACTGCATTTACACATGTACAACATCAAGACATAAGCCAAGGTAGTAAAGTTAAGACATGGTATTAAACCTGAAAATATTTTCCGTTCTCAGCCTGTTTCTTTGTTGAACTCTAAAAATCAGGAATAGAAACGAAGGAAGGGAGAGAAGGAAGGAAGAAAGGATATAGAAAGGTTTGGTTAAGGTCAAAGGAGCCGCGTGTGTTTGTGTTTTTTCTGCGACATGGTGAGGGGGGTTACGTAAAGCTGGAAGTTGAAGTCTGATGTTTTGCTCAGTGTGGTATCCCCTGCAACGGTGGGAGTTTTTTTTTTTTTGGGGGGGGGGCAGGCATGCCCTTAGCTGTTGTTGACATTAACCCCGGCTGACCTCTATGTGCACACACTACTGATATACGCACTATACGGGAGGAAAAGCTCTCTCTCTCCCACGCCTGTTGCTTTGCTTTTCCTTTTTCCGACTGTCATGTGAATTTGTGGCAAAGCTTAGAAATGTTGCCATAGGTAAAATACGATTCAGGTGTGCTCTCAGCTGGGATGAGGCTTTTAAAATGGGCCTGAACCTGAACGGTGAGTTCAGAAAACACATCAATAAGACACCAGACAGAATCTTTCAAGAAGTCGTTAATACTGAGTAAGTTAAGGTCAGGAAGTAAAAGGTCACGACGGACAGATTATTCTACAGACATTTTGAAGCTGCAGGTTACAGAGCATCAGTATCGTCTTATTTTTATATTACTGCAGAGGTTTTGATGAGATTCTCATCTTTTTAGCCTTTTCACGATCATCTGCATCAAAATATGGAGAATCAGTTTCTGTCTTGTCCACGTCTAAAAACACCTACAGTGACGTCCAGAAATCTGTAACAAGCAGGAGCGGCTGCAGAGTGGACCGACTGGCAGCTAAAAATACACCACATGGAAACTCCTCTTCAATCAAACAATGAATTAGCATGCTCACACACACACACACACACACACACACACAGTGAACCCTTCTGGCAGGCAGTGTTAAGTGAATAAACAGGGGATATAATTTTTGCTCCAGGGTGGAGGGATAATGGGGATATAGAGGAGGACGTTATTTTAACTAAAAACACAACCTTTGCTATTACAGGAGCCGTGCGGTGGCTATAAAGATTCCATACCCAAAGAAAGAGAAAGACTCTCTCTGTCCCTGTAACAGTCTGCATTGCATTGTACTGCTGTTTTGTCTGTTTGGCCACTTACTACAGTAAGAAAGACAAGATTGGTTCAAATCATCATCCATGCATCCACTTTAAATCGAATTTTGCATAAATGTTACCAAACTTTTAAAGTGATTTTTAAATCAGATTTGATCAGTTGCAGTTTTTATGATCCAGTGATCATTTAAAGTGAAGTCCTGGCTGTCTTTATTCAGATATGGCATGGTCTCGTCAGCCTGGGGCTGTTACCACCCAAGAAACATGGCCAACTGTGTCAGAGTTACTGTTACTCTTTACTGCAGCAAAGATCTGGTTTTAGGGTTAACATTACTGTTGTGAGGTCGGGGTGAAACACAGGGTGATTAATGTTTGGGTAAGCCTTCTGGGAAGTCATTACAATGTCTCTGGAAATGCAGCGGTGCGAGTTTGTGTGAATGTGTGTATTTACCTGCGCGCAGCGTCTGTGGTTTTCACACCAAACCAGAACGTGGTCACTCTGGAAGAGACAGAGAGGATGAGGAGCATTAACACAAACACACACAGAGGAATAAATCTCTCACAGACAAATCCTGTGTTTGACGCATTCTGCCCACATTCGACCCATTCATGTGAGACTGCTGTCTGACAGAAAGCAAAATATTGTCAGGAAAAGGTCAGTGACCAAATTGATTCAGACAGACACACACTCAACCTTTCTCTTATTTATATAATTATTCTCAGGGTGCAAAATGACTTCACACACTGTGTATGTGGCTTCTGAACCAGACAGAGGCCACGTCACTTGGTGAGATGTATGTTTTCATGTGTGTGTGTGTGTGTGTGTGTGTGTGTGTGCGTGCGTGAGATTGTGTGTACATTTATTGTGAAGTGAGTCAAGACCACCAGTAAACATGCTGCTATAACCACTGTGACTGAGGAAGACGTCATCTCATGACCACAGGGACAAAAATACAGATTAACCAAACCAAACCAGCCTTGTGTCCTTAAATCTCAAATTGTTTTTCATCCACATAAAAACACCACCTGAAGGATCTTTTGTCACTATTACATCATGGCAATCAATCTGACATCATTACCATATACAATAATACCAAGTTCAAGACAACTGGTAGCCTCTATGTTTATGAACGTCTGATTATTTTGATTATCAATTAAAGATCCAGTGTGCAGTTAATGAAAGTAAAAGAATAAAGTGGACATATAAAGGAAGAAAGTATGGACAAGAATGAAATGATTATGTTGGTACAGTACCAGGTGGTGGACAAACTGCCCCATTTACACGAGGTCTGTGAACATTTCAGATGGTAAAATAAAAAATAAAAAAAACATAATAAAGCAATTTTACACTTATGACAACAATACGAAAATAATTAAATACCATTTATGCCAATGGGTCTCCCTAAATTATCCATGCTTGCTCATTTTCAGGTTCATGATATTATTTTGGCCAACTAAATCAAAAGGTTTACATGCTTTAATGTTCAAACTCTGCAGATGTGTGATATGGTGACATAGTATGATGTCATACAGTCACGGAATTAAAGACGAGACTACAGACGAGGTGTGTCAGGAGAAGTGTTTTCTGTGGGAGGGACGAGCTTCTCTTGGTGCGGACTTTTTAACCTTTCAAGATCTTCTACATGCACAAGAAAATATTCAGTATATACAGGTCTAAAGAAAGTAAAGAAGGAATATAATCAAATGTGGATGATATCACTTGTTTCCCGAATCCCGGATTAAAATTTTAATTTTAATGGTTAAAATCCAGACTGAAAACCCTGTCAGCTGTTTTTAACTTGAGAGATGGAAAGACAGTTAGTGTGGCAGAACTGCTGCTCTTCCCTATGAAGTGCTGTGTCATCCTCAGCACAATCACGATGCCATCCTTCAACAGCAAAACAACTATTAGACTACTGGTGTGTGTGCATATGTGTTGAATATGTGTGTGTGTGTGTGTGTGTGTGTGTGTGTGTGTGTGTGTGTGTGTGTGTGCCAATAGGGAATAGATGTGTCTCTAGTGTGTGTGTCTGTGTGTGTATGTGTGTGTCATAAGCCCTCTTAACGACTCCTAAACCCTCTTCTAAGCGCGCTGTATTTAGCCTGAACCAAGCTCATCTCCTTACACACACACACACACACACACACACACACACACACACCGTTTTCAGGCCTCCACCTCTAAAAGTAGCCTTTGTGCTTCTGTTATAATGAGGCTAAAGGGGTTAGAGTTGGGGTAACAGTGCATAGGTTAAAGGTTAGAGATTAGGGGTTAAGGGCTTTCACGGCACACAAGGTGCTGAATTGACTTGTTCACTCTTAACATTCAAAACAGATGCATATTGACAACTTTGATAAAATAGCTGCTAAAGCAGCTAAACAGGACTTTGAAGTGAGAGGATGATGGCTTATTTATCTTATGAGCCCTGTGGCGATGCTGCATGTGGCGACTAAGAGAATTCACCATCACCAGAATAGCTGAGGATCTTTATCGAAGTAGAGGGCAAAGATTAAGGCCGTGACATACTTTTAAAGAAGCGCTGCAGGGATAGTTTGGTTAAAAGCTTCTTTCAGACTGTAAGGCGAGGAGGCGCTGCCCCCCACAATTTCTGTAAACTTCCAAATCTGACAAGCCATCAGTCACGCTGGCCTTCTGCAGAGACCGGTCATTGAGCATATGTGTGAAAATGGTCAGCGCTCCAAGTTCTCCTCAAATTTTGTTCGCCTCATTCCTCTCATACTCTCACCCCTGATCATGTCCACTGCTACAGCTGCACACTATTGCCTCGGTTGTACAGCTGCTGGGAGCAGTGAAGAAGTGGTTAGTTTTTAACAAAGTTCTGAACAAATGAGCAAAATCTCACTCAGAAGCGCTGTCTGTGAAACTACCTGATCTTGGGTAAAAATGTGTCTTTCTCTCCAATGCTGGTATAACTATATATAAGTAAACGAGTATTGATCGGGTGGACACCATTGGTTTAGCAGTAATCTGTACTAGCTGTTGAGGGAGATTATGCTTGGGCTACTACTTAACCAGCCTCCTATACAGATAGATGAGAGAGAGAAGAAGAAGAAGAGGATAGCATTGGAGCATTAAAGTAATGGTTAAATCTCTGATGAATAGATTAGTCACAGGTCTGTAGGGAGGAACGGATGAAAAGAGAAACAGAGAACGGGTGTCATGGTATCACTACAGAGACTGAGAAACATCTTCCTTGTCTCTCTGCACACCTCTTCCCTCCTCTAATCCCGTTTTAAAGACACATTCTGACTAAACAAAACTGACAACGCCCAGGTGCTACCTATTGCATCATAAATGACCATGTCGCCATGGATACAGGTCTTATAATAGCAGTGTAACTCACACAAAAGCAGGAGGCCCTTGAATTTCTCAAACATCTAAGCAGCTGATACAGCTCAGAGGTAATCACACTCCGCTTCTACCGATCCTGACAGAGTCGTGAATGTTAAACAGACCCGTCTCTCCCTCCACATTTTCACTTGTGTATTCTGGATCCACTGGTAGTTTATCCAAAAGAAACATGAAACTGTATTTTTTATGACCTGGTCATGCTGTAAACGGGCTGTATGTCCAGGTTGGTGAAAACATTTTATAGGTTAAGGTGACATTCTAAAACATCTGTCATCATACAATTAAAGGTGACCTGTGATGTTAACTTCACCACAACTGGATGTATGTACATAGGGTTAAAAACCCTGTGACTGCATTTCCTTCCTCATAATTAATTTGGAAATCAGTTCAGTATCAAATCGGTACAAATCAACATTTTGAGACCTGCATCATAAACATTCCCTTTTCCACCAAATTAGCTCTCAGTCCTGAACCGGATTACATTCAGATATCAGCAGATAATTGTGGTCAAGGATGTATTATCAAAAGAGGGCTTTGCACCTTTTACACTGACCTGAAAGAAAACTGACTCACCCAGTCAGGTTCCCAGGTTAGGTATTTATTAGTTCTTTCTAGGAACCAACTTTTCTGGTTCCAAATTGATGTAATATTGGTCGAAATGCTCCAAATGGTTCAGAGTTAGGTACAAGAACCAGATTGGACTGGTTCCATGCTGGTGGAAAAAAGGAACCTGTGTGTGCAAATGCAGACCAACAAAACTAAGATCCACTCAAAAGGATTACTCCGTAGCACTCAAAGTGGTCATAAAATTCAAGAGGGTCCCTTTAAGATACGTAAGTGCTGCACAACTAGCACCCTGGGGTGCAGCAGTGAAAGAAATTTTTCGGCATACGTTTGTGATGGTCAGTGAATTTCTGCAGGGTTTTGTTTAAGATCAACTGCCTGGGCCTCCATCAGAAATTTCCTGCATTTACCTGAATATCCTTCCAACTGAATGTGCCTGTACTGGTTGAGGTTTTATGTGTGGTGAGCTATGATTGATGATGATTTTTTACTTGACATGATCAAAAAAATCATATTGCTATCATTTTGACATGTATTTTATCATAATAAAATGTAATTCATGATTAGTGGTGTAGTCATTTTTGCATCAAAGTTTTCATTTCCACCCAAAAAACTAATCATATCACAATGATGTGGCTTTTGTTGAGGTCTGCAAGTAACAAACATGTCTTCTTATATTTGAGGAACTGGATTTGTGAGGCCTGGACATCTCAACTGCACTCATTAGAATGCTGTTTTGTCACACATTTTTCTTCTATCAAAAGAAAAAAAAAAATGCAGTTTCAGTGATTTGGATAGCACTTTCATGTGCAGTCCCACCTGATTTATTGCAACCCTGTCCATGTTACTCTGAGTAGAAGACTATCTAATCACTAACCACTTGAAAAATATATAGTCCCTGTCTGACAACTGTGCAGTGGAGCAAAATGATAAATCGATTCAACAGAATAAAGAAAAAACGAACCAAAAAAACTACATGACTATCTGTATTAAGTCTAAATATTTCGCTATGGTTTAAATATTGTCTCCTGACTTGCAGGATGCATTACAATTACGTGAGGTCATTTTCCGAACTATCCTGCTCTAGCTGCGTGATATGACACCAACTGGGTTTGAATCTTAATCATATCCTCATTAATCATAATCAAATTCACAGAGCAGTCCTAATTAATTCGCAAACTTCCCAATTATGTTGATGATTTCCAGTGTCCGGTATCCAAGGTATCCAGTCAAAAACATTATGATTTTTGTGTTTGGCAACGTCGCTCTGCTCTGTCCCACTCCTAGATGCTTAATTGAAGTAAGTTGAACATTTGTCCTCCAGGAGCAACCCCTCTCTTTCTTTCGGAGGAGAAAAAACAGATACAGAGAGCAGGAAAAGGACAATGCACACACACACACACACACACACACACACACACACACACACACACACACACACACCCTTTACATTTCCTCTTCATCCCTCTGCTTATACACATCCAGAACAGCCTCCTTTGGCCTGTCACTCTCTGCCTTTCATTTGTACCCTCCAGCTCTTCCTCTCAGAGACCACATTGCTGCCAACTCCTGTAAAAATGACCAGAGAGGTTTTGAAAATGATGGTGATGATATACTGGAGATGCTCCACTCAAAGAACTGAGGACGGTGCAGAGGCCAGTTAAACATCTCCAGATTTCCACCGAGGAGATATAAAGCTGCTTTCCCCCCTGCTGGCCTCACATCTTCATCCCCTCTCTTAATCTTTTTCACGCTCCCTTTCTTTTTCTGTCTCCCCTTTTTTTCTGCCACACACACATCAATGCACACACACGTGGATGAACACATACACAGACACAAATCCCAAGTCAATTTCATGCGACATATTTGCTGTCAGAGCCAATCAGGGCAGTTTAGATGGGCCTGTGCGCCGTATGGCTATTAAACGGTGGTCAGAGTGGGGTTTCGTAGGGTCTCGGAGTGTGTGTGTGTGTGTGTGTGTGTGTGTGTGTGTGTGTGTGTGTGTGTGTGTGTGTGTGTGTGTGTGTGTGCGCGCGTGCGTGTGTGTGCGTGTGTGTGCGTGTGTGTGTGCGGCAAAACAGCTGCACATGTTGAAAAAGTCGGGGAAAAAAGAGGAGGATTGGAAGAAGGTGGCTGGAAGAAGAGAGGAGAAGTTGGATGTGGGAGGCAGGGAGGAAGTTGAAAGGACAGAGTGAGGCAGACAAAAGAAGGTAAATTATGGAAATAAATATTAGCTAATAGGAGCAGGGAGGAGGCTGGCAAGGAGTAGTGGATACTAGTTGTGAAACAGGACGCAATAAATTTCGGTGACTGCTGTTCGTCTGGCTGGAATTTAGTTTTCAGAGCTGTTGTATTGAAGGGAAGCCAACTTTTTAAAGTGTACTTTCATCCACAGTGGAGGAAGGTTTTCAAATGCATTTATCGTGGCATCGCACTTTTGTTGATGGATGATTTTTAAAGGGAAAGTCTGGCATTTTTCAACATGGGCCCTATAGTTTTGGTGTGTAATTGACTGATTCCAAAACTTTTGTGAACTACAAATCATTTACACACCAGAATATATAAATACAGGGCCCAGGTTTAAAAAATACTGGAATTGCCCTTTAATACCCATGTAAAAGACCTACAAAACTCTTTGGTCCAAATGCTTTCGCGCATTTTATGTTTCAAGCACCACAGTCTTGAAAACATCCTGCACACTGCTGTTGCTCCAGATATGTTAATTTTACTGATGTTTCGGTCCCTCTGGACCTTCCTACAGGGTGTCGAAACGCAGGTTCATTGGAAAGTATCACTACCTTGTTTGGATGCGTGAATATCTTCTTTGAGCAATATAGTTCATGCACTGAAAAAATTCTTACGCAAATGCTCAAGAGATACTTTGCATCAAAATATCAAGAGAATTTCACTTCAGCTCACTTTATGATGCATGACTTTGAACAAAAAATGTGCAGAAAATCCCATTTCAATTTTAATGATGGATTACCACATGGCTGGATTTCATACTAACAGTAAAAATCGCAGGGTCTTATACTTTTTTCCTATCATGGGATCCACAAGAGAAATCTGCCTGAGACACGAGAGACCCGTCAGAAACAGGACTGACCCAAAGACTGAGAAACACTTGCACTAAAGGACTTCCACATGGCTCTGACGGCTGCTGAGTCCACAGTGATCACTGCTGAAGAATAACAACCTGATATTACTGGATGCAACAGCAGGAAAGAAGCTCACACACACACACACACACACACACACACACACACACACACACACACACACACACACACACACACAAACACTCACATAGAAACATGCACAGTCGACATGCACACGCACAGCTGCACACACCCTTCGGTGTTTGAAAAGAGAGTGAGATATAAATCACACTTCTGCCAGATGCAGCGATAAAAAGTGAGTGTGTGTGAGAGAGAGACAGAAGGAAAGAGTGTGTGTGTGTTCATATTGTGTGTGTGTGTGTGTTGTGGTCAGTGTTTTGCGGTGGGGCGCAGTAGAAAGTCTATTTAACACGAGGCATTAACTCTGCTAATCATACCCAGATGACCAGAAGCAAATGCAGCCACGGTGTGTGTGTGTGTGTGTGTGTGTGTGTGTGTGTGTGTGTGTGTGTGTGTGTGTGTGTGTGTGTGTGTGTGTGTGTGTGTGTGTGTTGTGTGTGTGTACGTGTTGTTTGTGGGAGTGTATCATGACTAACTTCCACTCAACACAATATAAAGTTCTTCCAAAAAAGCCCATGTTGAGGTCTGAACTTTCCCGACAGAAGCACCCAATTAGTGCACGTGTGTGCGCCTCTGTGTGTGTCTGTGTGCGCGCGCCCGTGTGAGTATGTGTGTGCTTCCGTGAACGTGTGTCAACGTTAGTGTTTGCGGTGCCCCACATCCTGTAAACAACAAGCGTCACAACATAGTGGCTGTTATATGGCCCTGAACCTTGCCTCATCCGATTATTACGTCGGCATCCGTCTGTCTGTTACGGTTCAGTTCCGACAGCAGCGTAAGGAAACTCTGTAATGTAAATATTCTTAAGGATCAACGAAGGAAAAGTTCAACATTTTAGAAAATAGGTAGATAGTTAGGGGAGAAGACTGATACCACACACATCCTCGATGTTTTTTGTTGATTTTGTAATTTATTCCTTTTTTTGCAAATGTGTGCATGAAATCTTATTTTTACTTTTTTTAAAGTAACTCTAGACTTGCTCTAAGTTAAGAGTTTTTACAGGACTTACATACTGGTGGCTGGGCTGTAAAGACAAGTTGTTCATTAATTTCCGAGTGCAAAATTGATGACAAGCATCAGATGAGCATTGACCACTGCTATCATCGATGTCGTCTTATTTGCCAACAGGCCGACGGCACTCAGTAAGGTGAACATCGGCCAATAAATCTGTACACCCACTTGGCAAATTGTTAATTTTTAGGTGGAAAGTCCAAGAAATAGTCTGACCCATAACTCACTGTCATTGGTCATTTTAGTCTTTGGTTTTTGTATATTTTAAACAAATTAGGTATGAGTAGGGCTGGGTACCGAGCTTCAACACTTTTATGGCACCGCCCTAATTGTCTCGATACTATCGAGTATAAAAAAAAAAAGACAAAACTTAAGGATCTCATCAGGGTCACTTGATAAACCTGCAGCATACTTGCTATGCCAAGATCTAATACTGCTGGTGATTAGCTGTGTCAAGGCATGCAGGAAAAACACTAGGTTACGCCCAGAGATGGGGCTCACCATGTGTACCTGCAATTAGATCTTTTGTTATAACAGATTTCGTAAAATTGATATAGAATAAAAGCATTATTCAGGAGCCAGTATCAAAGTAAAGGTATCAGTATCAGTATCAGTTTCAGAAACGGTATCTGTAATTTTCTTTTTACAATAGCCAGCCCTAGATATGAGTTGATTTACCAACTTTATGGGAAAAAGAAGGGATCTGAAGGCTCAGGTATCAGATATAATATGTCGTCATGGTTTTGATGTGGTTTTGAAGAGTCTTTCTATCTGACTCTTTCTCTGTAGCTGAAAGAATAAAGCCGCGCCGCTCCAAGCTTTGCCATTCCAGCTGTGATTTACTGTTGTGGAATTTCTCGTCCTGGTTTCAGGTGAGAGTCGCTCCTACGCCTCCACAACTTTATCGCCATCCATCCCTGGTTCTGCTGATCAAATGACGGGGCAGTCACAAAGCCGCAGAAAGAGCCTGAATCTTTATCTCTGAGGTGGATCAAACAAGCCTTTGTCTCCCCGCCTGTCTCTCTGCCTACCTGTCTGCCTGCACGTCACTCCACTTTTGAGGCTGTATATCAGTTTTTCAGCCCGTCTGTCTTCGCGTCTGTTTGTCACACCTGTCTGTGCGTCTACCTGCCCGCTCACCCTGCCTGTCTTCTCGACCGCGTCCGTCTACCTGCCTTTATCTCCCTGTCTGTCTCCATGCAACCTGACCTGCCTGTTGTCTCTGGTCTTTTTCAGAGCGTGACTGGTTGGCTGACCGACCTTTGGGCTGATTAGAGTTACCTACCGCAGAGCAGCTGGGGCACACATGCACGCACACACACGCATAAACATGAATGCACAGGCAGCTCATTCAGCCTCGCACTGGCCCTCGGCCCTGGCTCGAACCGCTAACCATCCGCTCATCAGCACCACAGACTTATGAGTGTTTAAGACGCGCAGTCTAATCTGATCTACTACGTGTGTGCACAAAGATCCAGCCTGGGCTGCACTTTTTTCCCTTATTTTTAGGAGTTTACATCAAAGAGGAATTTGGGGATATGACAACATACCAGCATATATATGCTCTTGTGTGCACACACAAAGAGCTATAATTACACTATTACACCATACAAGGGAAAGTAGTGGAAAACCCAGAGAAGCAGCAGAAAGCGAGGTGTAAATAGAAAACTGGTGACTCACATTCTGGTGGCTACACACTTAGCCACACACACACACACACACACACACACACACACACACACACACACACACTGAGAGAGAAAGAGCCAAAAACACAGGGTTCACCCACATGAAGCCAGAGGAAGCAATATGTGTGTGTGTGTGTGTGTGTGTGTGTGTGTGTGTGTGTGTGTGTGTGTGTGTGTGTGTGTGTGTGTGTGTGTGTGTGTGTGTGTGTGTGTGTGTGTGTGTGTGTGTGTGTGTGTGGTGACAGAGGAGGATGAGTAAAGCTCCATTTGCCCTCACTGATGTTATAGTTACTGGAGATGTTATCAAAAGGGTATTTTACGTTTTATGTTCTTTAAATGAATGAATGCTCTAACACACAGTCTCTCCCACCCATTCATCACTCTGAGTTCTGCTGCTTCACTGTCTGTCCTATAATAGGTTCAGGGAGTGATGTTGTTCCCCAGGATGTGGCTGAGAGGAAACTTGTTTCCTTGTTTGCTCAAAGTGTAGAGGCTCTTTTTAATTCAGTATAACACACACAAGTTTTCACTGCCCCTTTATATCCAGAAATGTTTCTCCCAAGTCAAACATTGACATGGCCCTTTCCTGTTTGTCACTGTCCTGGTAACTGGTAATGGTGTCATTGCCGAGTTCTTTTTCTTATACTAGCTACTAACGATTATTTCCTTATTAATCAATCTGACTGTTGATTTCTCCATGAGTTGATTTGATGTCTATAAAATGTCAGAATGTGATGAAAAATTCCCGCCACAGCTTTCCAGAGTCAAAGGAGACATTTTACAAGACAAAATAGCATCATCATTTAAGTAGTATCCTGTATACTGTAATCTGAAAATCAAAATAGTTGCTGATTAATTTTGTGTCTGTAAACTAATCAACTAAAAGCAAAAATTCTTTTAATAAATCTTGTGATGTGTGGTTGTATGAGGTACTTATCCCTCATCAATGTGTTACCTGCAGTAGATGACCATCAGCTCTTCCCCTGTGTGGAGTAGCACCAGCAGGAAGCAGAGCATTGTACTGCTGCAAATCTAACCAGCAAGACGTTCTTGACAAAGTGTCGGCTATGTTTTGAACATTGCTGGCGCTTCACGTGGCTGAAAAAACAGACATATCCTTTGGCAGTCCATATTCCTGCACACAAGAGCAGGTGTACCTGCCACACACCATATTACGCCATAAACACACATATCGGAAGTCCTCGAAAACCTGTTACTCTATTTTTGGTGCCAGTATGGTTTGGGCTATAATAAAAATGGGAAAAGGGGAATATTATATGTATTATATATTATATTATATTTGTTTAAGTACAGTGAACAAGTGTGTAGACTAAATGTGGTTTTCCCTTTTCTTGATTCTGGGATATTTTCTCCACAGATGGCTTTGTCTGTTTGAGGATATCAGAAATGTGAGAAAATATTCATCTAAACACAACATGGATATCAACTAATGCCACAAGTATGGCAGAAAACAAAGCTGCATAAGAAATTAAAGAGTTGTAACAGGAAGGAGTGCAACATTTTGATATTTTTTACAAATCAAACCTGATCTGAAAATTAAGGTTTGACCTGTTTTCTATGTCCCAGTGGGTCGTTCTCATTTCCATCACTGCTGTTTGATGCTCAACATCTGACTACTGCACTCCACTTCATAAAGTTTAAACCAAATGTTCCCTTTCTCACACCTCCATTCCAGAAACCACACACACACACACACACACACACACACACACACACACACACACACACACACACACACGCATGCATGCACACACACACGCATGCATGCACACACACACACACACACACACTGCAAAAGAGTCATCCAGGGGCCACCCTCATTACCCAATGCACAGGTGCGGGGAGTCTATTCTAGATGGACGAGGACCAGACCAAACCTTTAGTTTTATACGTGAACATATGCAAACCCACACACACACACATATATATACATTCACACACTTTCTGCTACACACCTCAGAGCCACTGGGGCTAAACTCTGTGGTTAATGACTTTCCCACCCACTACACAGCATGCACATGTTGAAGCCGTTAACGATAAGTGGCTTTTCGAACTTGGTAACGTCCTAATGTCCCCGTTAATCTCACATTCCTCACTACAAAGGGCCACAGAACATGGGCCAGCGATTTCACTGAGATGAGTAATTTTGTCAACAATTGTAAACCAGAAACCAAAGTTCTTTCTTCTGGGCACCTTTTGCCTTCCGAGCGCTGACACAGGGTGACTTCAATCTGAAAAACTTCCCGATGAAAGCCACGTTGGACACAACTCGCCGTTTCACACGGTTTCCTTGGATTAATTATTCAGGCAGTGAGTGCTCCACTGTGCTTTTCTGCCCTTGTGTGTAACAACACCTCTTAACTGATCTAGAAACACTACACAACATGGCATTGTGAGGCCATTGTTTCTGAAAAGACTGGAAAGAATGGAAAGACTTGTGGAAAGATTTGGACGAGAACCGCACAATTGTGCATTTCTCCAGCAGGAAGCACAGCTGTGACAGAAGTGACACATCTATGACAGCGGTCGGTGTTGACGTTTATCTGATGTGGCTTCCTCACCAATAAGACCGGAGCACAAGATGTTTCTGTCTTTTTTTTTTTTTTTTCATGTTTTCTGTGTCTTAATAAAGTTTCATGACGTAATTCGCCTCAAATCACCCAGAGTTCCAGGGTGTGACTATTTTGGTCGTGCATGCACCCAAAAATCTGTCAAGTAAAAGCAAACATTTGTGTGTAAATGAATCAAATTAAAATGTATTACTGAATTATGAGCTAATGCACCCAAATAGAAAAGTTGGGCGGACAAGTGCGGCCAGCGTGAAAACTCAGTCTGGAGCCCTGTCATTTCTGTTCATATCACACTTTTGTATCTTCCAGTGAAACATTTCAGGGTGACGGGCCACTATGATACTAAAGGTCTGCTACGTAGTTTTGGGGAAGAAATCTTAATCAGAAGAGAGCGATCCTCACTGACAGATTTTCTATGTCTAAACAAACTAAATGAACAAACTCTCTTTGTTTTCACAACTGAATAAACCGAATAAACAAACTGGCCTTAAAGGACAACACAGTTTCATACTGTTTCACTATGTGGCGGACCCTGCCACATATCTAGCTTCAAACAGTGGTCCGGGACCTTATTTTCCTCTGAGAACAGCTTGTTTAGTCAGTACTGGAAAAGATGAATATTTTTTTGTATTTGTATTATCACCTTATTAATAATTTAAATATCAAAATTCTCAGTTTGCCTTACACAGCGCCCCTCTCAAGTAAATCACCTGTATTCTGTTTGATAAAATAATAACATTAAGCCAGAAAATCAGGACAATTATGGCTTTTCTATAGAGTGACTGTTAAAGGTATCACAAAAAATATAGCTGAACTATCTGGATCAAAACTGTAAAACTGCAGAAAACAGCAGTCATGCAGCTTTGGAGTCATAAACTGTCTAAATTTGCGCAACCCTGTATTCATTTCCTACAGATTACTCACCGGTGAGCGACACATTCATGCGTCTAGCATCGAACCCCTCAGTCGTGGCTGTCTGTTCTTTCATTTTATGATTATCTAATTTATTCTGTACACACCAGTGGTCGTGTGGACCGCTGACCGGAGGTCAGGTTTGACCTCAGGCTGGGTAAACACTCTTGAATAAGACACAAAGTGGTTCTAGGTACCTGGAGGTGTCTGAAGGCAGCAGTGAGCTGGGTCATGTGCAGAGTAAGGCACCTGGACGTGCATCTGGCGCTGTTGATTTTCTCCTCCACATCCTCCTGCTCCGGTGAACTCCTGCGGCCGCGAGTCACCGCCAACACCGCGCACAAGAGCACCAAACCGGCCCGACAGGCTGACATCACACCGGGAGGAGAAGAACACGAAGGCAACGCAACCGCGGATATCAACGACTTTTCTTGTTGCCCGTGTCCGCGGCTCGTCAGCGTCCTGCTCTCGCGACTCTTTTAACTTGAGAATGAACACATGTGCGCGCCGCTCCTGCCTGCGCGCGAGCTGAGCGGAGCAGCTCTACCCTCCTCGCGGACACTCCCACCGCCGCCGGCACAAGTGCGGCCACGCGGCGTTACTGTCGTCTGCACCCGTGAGCTTCTTATCTTCATCCTCTGCACCTCTGCGATGCTCATCACTTCCTCCTCCAGTCGGTCGTCCAGTCACCATCATCATCGTCATCATCACCACTTTACCTGATTCACCTTCACCATCATCATCATCATCATCATCACTTTACCTGATTCACCTTCATCATCATCATCATCATCATCATCACTTTACCTGATTCACCATCATCATCATCGTCATCATCACCACTTTACCAGATACACCTTCATCATATCATCATCATCACCACTTTACCTGATACACCTTCATCATATCATCATCATCACCACTTTACCTGATTCACCATCATTATCATCACCAATTTGCCTGATTCACCTTCATCATCATCATCATCATCATCATCATCATCATCATCATCATCACCACCACTTTACCTGATTCACCTTCATCATCCTCATCATTATCATCATCATCATCATCATCATCACCACTTTACCTGATTCACCTTCATCATCATCATCATCATCATCATCATCATCATCATCACCATCAACACTTTACCTGACTCAGGGCAGATACTGATTATCAGAGACCAAGGAGTCTGAAAACTGATATTTGGGGCCAATATTCATTTTACAGTAAAAATGAAACACTGCGTCAACATTTCAGCAACCGGCAATGAAATGAAAAAAGTTCAGTTCAAGTGCTGTTCTTCAGTGCAATTTCAAGGGAGCTTTACTTGAGTGTTTCCATTTTGAGCTACTTTATACTTCCTCTCCACCACATTTATTGTGATAAATTACTGCAGAGTTACACGTTACTGTGCAGATTCAGAGCACTCAGTGTTTATAGGCTGTTAACTGTGATTTGCTACCAATCAGATAGTGTTGTGGGTGGGACATTGTGTGAGAGGTAGTTGCATGTCCTGTGTAATCCAAGTCTCTGGAAGCCCCAAGATCCCAAACTGATTTGAAAACATGTTATTTACACCCTTTTTAAACCGAAATAAGCTGTTTAGAGCCATTTTAGGTTTCGGCTGCCGGATTACACAAAATCTACTGAACACCTTCTAAATTGTCTTCTTTGTCTTCTCTTGCTCACACATCATCACATCATCTTCATCCAACTCATTCACTAACCTTACCTCCATCATAACGTTGATCTTCATTATCATCATTATCACAGTCATCATCATATTTACCCTCGCAGCCTCACTTTCGCCTTCATCATCGGATACGTTTTCTCTTGGCTCATCTTTATTGTCTTAAAGGTGCATTATGTAGTTTTGGGGAAGAAATCAGTAGAGAACCATCATCAGTGATTTTTTTTTATGCCTAACTTAACTTAATAAACAAACTCTCTTTGTTTTCATGACTGAATGAACTGATTAAACAAACTGACCACAAAGGACAACACAGTTTCATCCTGATTTACTTTGTTCTTATGTGGTGGACCCAGTCAACTTTTTAGTTTTAAACAGTGCTCTCGTGACGTTATTTTCCTCTGAGAGCAGCTTGTTTATTCAGTCATGGAAAAAAAGAATATTACATATATACAATTGTAACTCATTAACATTGTAAATATTAATAATTACCATCTTTCCTTCCATCATCATCATCATCATCTTCATCCCAAATAAACAGATCCACATGGCAACTAAAGCTCAAAGCGTTTTGAAAAATCAGTAACGTTTTGCTGGAGATCAAACTGCCGCTCTTGATCAGACATGAGGAGACACAATGTGGTGAAGTAAGAGACGGCATTTATGCCCTAATAGTTTGCATGGCAGGCTATTGTTTTGGACCCATTAACACTTTACTATTCTGAAAAACAAACTTCCCTTTATAGTCTGTGAATTCTCTCCAAGGGTATTTATGAGAGAAGACTAATAAAAGGGCATGTATTAATGGGAAAGAGACCTGAAGAATGTGTTGAGGTAGGTGTGTGTCACAGAGCCAAGCAGTGTGTGTTAGTCACCACCACTTTTCACCAACAACTGCAGCGCCATGCAAGGTTTATTAGATCCAGGGCCAAGTCAACATGTTTAGGACACATGGTTGAAAGCCTAGTTTGTCTGTATAAAACTGTGACCCAGCAGAGGAGTCATCTCTGCTGGCACTGAGATGTAGAAAGAATCACCTATGTTCTGATTTAGGGAATATGGCAACCTATAAATAATGAGTACTGGCAGGACTGTTCTTGGCCTTGCAGTGGAAACCATCAGTCTGTCATGCAGAGAGGACTGCACAGTGTAGGTCAGAGTAATAGTCTGGCCTGGTGACCTAACTCCCCCACCCTCAAAAATATCTAAAAATATCTAATAATCTGACTGTATCTAATGATTATTTTTGTATTATTTTGTTTTTTAAATGCCTGATAATTTCCCACAGCTGACACTGATATTTGTAGATGGCAAATCAAAAAAGAAAAAATGACTACAGCAATTATTCATTATCAAGAGTGTTGCTGATTAAATTTCTGTTGGTGGACTTACTGATAATTAACAAATTGTTGATTGATTTTCATACATGTTTTGATTATGAAGTAGTAGTAGTAGTAATAGTTGCTATACTATGAAAGCATCAAAACACTCACTCCACATAAAAATACACACATCCTGTACTCAAACTGTGCATGTTAACGTGTTGTGCTTGGGTTGTGATGTCACAACTATTCAGTCACCACCCTCAGCCACGCCCCTCGGCAAGGCCATGATAACAATACACTGGCAGAGCTGTCGCGAGAAGATTGAGCAGTGCCCGCTCAGGCCTGTGAATGCTGACCAATCACAGCAGACTAGGCGGAGCCCTAAAGAGACAGTCATTCAAACTGAGCATTGAGACAGAGGGTGAGTAAAGGTGCTGCAGCAGTGGGACAGCATGAGAAAACAATCTTTAACCTTAAAGCATGTAACATTTCTAGGAGACACCATGAAGGTTAGAGCCAAACAATGATCAGGGCCTCTGGCCTCAGTGTGGACATGACTTTTGAGGAATTCAACTAAACACGATATTTCCTCTCAGATTCTTTAGTTCAAAGGACTTTCACAGGCAGAGAAGGATTTCCAGTAAAATAGCAAAAAACTGACACAGTACATGTAATTATGTGTCGGAGAAATATTTCTTATCCTAATAACTATCATGTGACACCCTCAGATTCATCTCGGGAGTAACGGAGAGGCTCTTATCGACTGACATCGTGAATGCAAGAGTCAAAAAAAAACCAGGCCTGGACTTCATCATGATCTGTTCAGAACTGCATCACTACTACAACAAGAGAGACAAATGTGAAAAGGTGATGTACACTGAACGACACTTGTATCAGTCAGTGTGTTCAAACATGTGTGTGTGACCTTAAAGGACCTTGGCAGTGCTTAAATCGGAAAGCATAAAATCAATTCTCACACACATCCATACCACAACCTCCTCTCTCACGCACACACACACACACACACACACACCCAGATGGACACACAGTAGTTGCCCATTATCTAAATGACTGAAAGAATATTTTCACATTTTCGTAAAACACCCTGCTCAGGTTTCTGAATAAACCATTAGCGGAGCAAAGACCCTCCCCAACACATACTCAAAGATCACACAGTCTCACACACACACACACATGCAACAGAAGCGTTCACCGTCTGTCCAAATCTGCTCGCTGATTGAAGCCAAATGTCTTTGAATTGCATGGAAAGAGAGAAAAGAGAGAGGTAAAGTGGGATAGATAGAAAGAGGAATGGAGTGAGAGACACGGAAAGAAAGAAAGAAAGAAAGAAAGAAAGAAAGAAAGAAAGAAAGAAAGAAAGAAAGAAAGAAAGAAAGAAAGAAAGAAAGTCTGACAGACAGATCTGCAGCTAAAAAAAAAAAAGCCAGAACGTCAGCTGTTAATCAGTCAGTAGAAATCACTCAGAAGGCAACTGAACACCAAACCGTCTCTCTTCTGTTCAGCGTAACTACTCCTCTTGAGTATGTCAATGCTCCCTGTCAGCGCGCGTGTTTTGTGAAGTATGGATAAAATCAGCTTTGTGTGGCTGTGCTGTCTAGTCTAATTCTCACAGAATGACATAAGGAGAGATTTGTATTTGTGTAATGGCTCTGTTCCTTTAGTGTTCGCAGACAACTCTGAGTTTCATGATCCGTGCTGGTAAAAGAACCTCTACTGCCAAATGTGGCCCTGTGATGATGAAACCCCCTGAGCTGATCTGTCGGACATCTGACTTCATCGCAACATACCACATAAACACGTTTTAAAGCCCACAGAATTAACCATCTCTGTGAACTACAAAACAGAGTCTGTTTCCAATCTTTAAGTGGACTCCTTGTGTATTTAACATGTCACTGATCTAATCCAAACTGTGTCATCTGCTGAATCCCAATCCGTTTAACTGCCTCTGTCACAATTCGTACATGTTGTTATCATTCCAGCCCAAGATTATTGATGTGGTCGGAGATTATTCCCCCGCAGCTGCTACTGCTCACAGCTCATCTGTTCGTCTTTCTGATTTTATTTCACCTTCAGAGCCTTCCACAGAACTGTTTGTCAAGCTATGGTCCAGGGACCCACAGGAGGCTCACTGTGAATGCTTGGAACAGTCAGTGTACATCACAAGCAAAAGATGGCAGGGTGTTCCTGTAAAGGGCTGCAGTGTCACTATGTGGAGTAAAACAGCAATTGCAGTTTTGTTTCATAAAGGACTATACTGTAGAAATTATTGGTCTCGTGGCAGGAATCTGTAAATAACTCTGTAATTTGGAAATGAACTCTGTATTCAGTTGCTGTAGTATCAGGCGGAAGAAGTATATTGATCCTTTACTTACAGTTATATAAGTACTAATAACACGTAAAATAACACATAAAATACTTTGCTACTCTGTTTGCAGGTCTTGGGGAGTACTAGTGCATATATGTGAAAGACAGTAGTATAAAGCCTGTTGTGGCTCCAGAGGAAGCTGCATGTTATCTGATGAACTGCCTCCAGTGATGTCACTCAGTGGGTTAGTAGCATAGTGGGTAAAGTTTTGTAAAGCAGTCCACTGGTCTGACATTACCTGTTAGACTCTTTTATTGTTGAATCTGCAGATCTTCAGTTTTTTGGGAACAAACTCACAACTCTTTTCTTTCTGACATCTTCCTCATTATTTCTGATGTCATTTAATTTGAATTTTGAATGTCTTGTCATGTAATTGTATGCTCCTGCAAAGCACTATGGGTTGTACTGTGTCTGAATTCTGCTGTACAAACAAACTTGGTCAAAATCGACACACAGAACCACAGATACTGCCTTTGCAGTCCACCAATTCTTCTTCCTTTTCAAAACCTGGTGTCTACATTACCCAGTGTAGTGAGTAAACATCATCATAAAAATGGATGAAAAGCACTCAATGCAACAAATTGCCCCCCTGTGAATGATATCATCAGGCTATTATTCCTTATGCATTGATATACAGCAGGCTTTTACTGTTTTTAGTTTAAGTGGAGCTCATTTTGAACTATTTTGTACAGGACTGCATCTGATGATTACTTTCATTATGGATTCATCTGCTGATTATTTTCTCCATTAGTCAATTGATTGTTTGGTTTGTAAAAAGTGGATAAAATGATCAAACAGATGACGTGAGAACGAAGTATAATACTCACCTCCAAAACGTGGTGGAGCGGAAGCATTAAGCTGCAGAAAAGGGAAATATTCAAATAAAGTACAAGTATCTCGAAACTGCACTTCAGTGAATTCACTTTTATCACTGAATTTGACAATGTCAGTGTCTTTTCTATATTCTACCTCATATAAAATTAGTAACTCGCTGCATTACTCTTGGGTTGCTGTTAAATTTAAGGTAAGAAGTTTGTTCCTGGGAGCAGAAAACTACTGACTTCATTGCTACAGCCTTCAGACGTGGTGTAACCTTGCTGATAAAGTGTGCAGCTGTGGTAGAGAACAGTGAGAGTGTGTCATGAGAAAAGGTCAAGAAGACCCACAGGTGCTCGCTCCCTCCCCCACGACCTTGTGCTGTCTCCTCCTCCCTCTATGAATGCCCACGTTTGTCTTCAACTTGAGAAGACACACGTCTTTTCACGCACTGTGCATCTTCTCCCAGCACGGCGCACAAAAGACGCTCCCGAGGAAAATTTTGCTCGTCACAAGAATCAAGTCCGCGCCCTGTCTGTCCGAATGGTGGCGGTAATGTAGCAACCGGAAGAAGAAATAGTCGCCGTAGAAGAAGAAGAGGCGGAAGAGAAGCGGATGTTTTGGAAAGCAGTCGGCTTCACTTACTTAGTTACTTGACTCGGATCTACACGGCTAATCCGACAAGACGTGATTTATTCCGCTGAATTAATTTACGCGGACCTTTCAGAGGACAAACAAGACAGTCAGCCTGTACTGCTGTGGTCTTCTTGGTTTTAATGAGCTAATGTGAGCGTTAGTTTAAAACGTAATTATTCAACTTACTTTCTGTGGTTGTGTGGTGAATGTTTCCTTTCAGTTTACAGTTTACATTCTATTGTGTTACCTTATAAATTAGTTTGATATGGATATTGCTAAAACTTTGTGTAATAGTCATGTTTGTGTCATTACACTGCCTCTGTGTGTGTCATGTTGCTGATTGTAGTTTTCACTTTGTCAATAAGTGTCTGTGAGCGTACAGGTGCCTGCTAGCTTTGTAGACATGGCATTTAATCATTTAATATTCAGTGACATTCACATTTCTTAGTCTTTCAGTAAGAGAAGTTTGATTCGGTTGTTGTTAGACATGGCTAGCTCACTTGTTACATCTACTTCGAGAGCTAAAGAAGGTCCTGATGATCAACATTGATTGTGCTTTTAGTTGTTGGGCCCCTTCTGACCACATCTGCTATTTCATATCTCGCTCATAGGAAAATGGGTAAAAAGTCAAAAAAGAGAAAACGCAAGAAGTTGTCGTCATCCTCAAGTGAAGAAGATGAGAAGGTGAGGAGGCATTCAACACTGTTCACTGTTGTCTGTAGGGGCAATGTTCTGATCACATTATATATTATATAATATAGCAAAGATGTGTCTTTTTTATCTTAAATTACAAGCTGCCATAAAACAGACATTTTTATTGGTAACAGCCACAGTATGAACATCAACAGACTGCAGTAATAACTACGTAATCTCGTGTAGTTCTGCAACTGGCATTTCAAATATTGTACATTACTGTCATGGCAACTGAAAATCAGTCGCATCTCTAGTGCAGATGAGAGTTGGTCAAAACACCAAGTTTGACCCAATATTTCATTTCTAGAAGGTCTTTATTGCTTGCAAAGCCTGAGTCACACACCAGCAGCACATAGATGTTGACTGAAGAGAGGCAGTCTCTCCTTGTAATAACCCAAAACAAGAATGCATTATTCCAATCATTTCATCATCCGCATCATGATACCCAGAAGACTTCTAATACGCTTCAACCATTGTTGTGTGACATACGTCAACCTATTCTCAGAGCACAGATCCACAGAAGAGGCTTCAAAAAAAACCCTTCAGGTTGAACTCCTTACCTAAGTTCCTTTATGTTGATTTACGGCACATTTACCATATACAATACATGCATACATCCATTCATACTCTGGAACTAGATTATTATCATAAGACAGAGCTCAAGTCTGAAGCCAACAGACAGAAGTTTTCACTTAACAATATAGATAAAATGTTATTATGGATGTAAAGTTTCATATGTGTGAGCAACATATCAAAATAATAAGGGATATGTGAGAATTTTTTTCTCATAGTCACTCTGACAATTGTTTTTTCTCAATCATTCAATTTATAATTTTCTATAGAATGCCAGAAAATAGCTACAAATGTATATGCTAATCCACTATAATTAGATTTGGAGGGGTTGGATTAGGAGTTGGAAGCATGAAACCTGTGTACTTTTGCTCATGTATAGGTTTGAATAATACCATAAAATATATATAATTCAAGTTTCTATTGGGTTCCAAGTCTGTCAGGACTAGGGGCTGATCAATATGACTTTTTAATGGCCAATATGGATATTAGAAATCAGTGTGACTGAAAACCACTATTTGGGGCTGATACTCATTTGCTATAAGAATTTAAATCTTTGAATCAAAATTTTCGAGTACAATTTATTCAAATACTGTTCTTAAATCAAATTTTGGGGTACCCTTTACTTTCTCTCCACTACATTTATTTGATACATTTGTTACTTTGCAGGTCCAGATTATTCAGTATTTATAAGCTGTAAATTGTGTCTCGTTACCTCTAAGATATTGTTGAAGGTGGGAAATTGTATGAGAGGATGTATCAGAGCCAACGTAGCACATTTTTAAATTAGTTTATTTTATCGGCAGTCAGACAGAAAAATTGCAGAGACTGATAATCAGAAAATGCTCAGTATCAATCCTGATAATCAACCAGGGCTGATAATTGGTCTGTACCTATTCAAGACATGACATTTTGTGAGGTTATTATAAAGCATTTGTTCAAATTATAAGACTTTCTGTTTTCATTCCTTTTAGGATCATTCTAACTAATAATAATAATAATGATCATAGTTATAATTACATAGAATTTTGTTACTGTGAAACCATGATGTTTTCTGAGATGGTTCTCATACTGTGCATATCTTGCACAAAAACTATAAGCGACACATTCATTTAGCTTTTTTGTCTGACCAGTAGTCCAAAACCTAAAATGACATTTGAGAAGCTGAAAATGTTCGGCGTTAGTTTTTGAAAAATAACTAAAACTGATGAATCAGATATTTAAATTTCAACTTTTTCAGTCTCACTGTATATACTGTCATATTGGTCTGTATGTTTTCTGTCAGCAGGTGTTTAATCTGTACTCACAACAAGCTGTTCAAAAGGGATTTGATGTTTTTTTTTTTTTTTTCTCCATGTTTTCAGGAATCCAAGGAGCGAGATGTTACCAGAAAATGCAAAAGTACCAAGAGGGAGCCAGATGGAAACAGACACGAGAGGTTAGATACAATACACTTTACCTTTATAACACTTAATGCTGATAATGTTTAACTGATCATCATTAACTTGGTAGATGTGTTTTGAATTAACTACGATTGCAATGTTTTCTCTGTTCTTCTACATTTAGCTCTGCATACAAACAGGAAAACTCTGCTTCTCCTACCATTAAAGATGTCTTCCAAAGCACCCGTCACATTAAAAAGCCTGTCTACAGACTGCCAAAGTCACAGGCAGAAGACCGGAAACCTGTTAATAAGGAGGAGGAATGTACAAAAACAAAAAGTGTCTCTGTGGCATTCCATGGGGAAAATTGCTCTAGTAAAGCAAAACATGATATTTCAGGGAAATGTTATTCTGCCAGTAAGAGCAGGACTGTGGAAAGGGAGTCCTCAAAACACTTGAACACCCACAGTGACGTTAAAGTCCCTCAGAGACCAGAGGGACCGTCTAAAGGCAGCTTAGATGAAACGTCTTCCCAGAGGAGCCAATCCAAATTAAAAGAGCAGCTAATGAGTCCCTTGCCGGTTTCTGCTGAACAGAAACAACAGAATATACCGAGGAGGAAGAGCAGCGCTGAGGAGACGCCAAGGACGGGAAAAGACAGCGATGCTATCAAGACCAGAGAACCAAGCAAGACCTCCTCCATCTCTAGGGATTATGCACGGCAGCAGAGAATAGAGCTTGTCAAGGAGCGGCGTCAAAGGCATCCAGAAATTAACCTTAAGGCCAAATCGAGCCACTGTACACAAGCAAAAACTCCATCCACATTTCCCACAAAGCAATCTTTCACTTCAACCAAGCACACTACCTCAGTTAGCAGCTCAAATGTGGAGAAGAGTGCAATTTCAATCCCAGGGAATGTCACATCGGTGTCACAGAGCGCAACTAAGTCATCATCTGCTCAGCAGCAAATGCGACCACTTGTGTGTTTTAATTTTAAGATACCAAAAATTCTTCATCCAAAGCCCATAGACAGCACCAGTAAGAATATAAAAGCTATCTCTACAAACATAAATCTCAAACAACAAACTGATCTTACAAACTCTGGGGCCTTAAAGAGTGAGTCCAAGCAGGAAGCTGTCCAACAAGCTCATAACCGTTTGGATGTTACTCCTAGTTTTTCATCTGAAGGACAAGATAAGAAGTCATCGCTGTCAGGCCAGCAGCTCCCAGCTACAGTTGATGCAGTCACCGAACCGTGGCATGATGAGGTATTAAAAAGCATAATGTATTTCATCTGGAAAAGTCATTTTTATGATCGAAAAGATTGTTTTTTGGTCACCTTGCTTAACAATATATCAGTCTTTTGTTGTTGCGATGGTTCAAAAGTCCAAAGTGAATTTCAAGTATGTTTTTCTGTAGATGCAAGTGGTTGAAGAGCTTCATCTTGCCCGCTCTGAGAAGAGACTGGAGGTGAATGTAATGGAGAGCTATGGGGAACTCACCTGTATGGACATAGACCCTCTGGAGGGGATAAATGCAGACGCACACTGTAAGTTTTATTGTTTTCTTTCGAGGATGGGAAAAGCAGAGAGATCTTCAATGTTGTAAACTCATCACAAGTGTAAGATATAAACTCTTTGTGAAATGTTGTCTCAAATGACCACATGTTCAAAATTATATTTCTTGTGATGGTCTAAGATTTGCTAATTTGAAAAACTTTTGCTTTGCCTGGAAACTACATATGAAGATTAACAACTGACTTGTCACTTTATGGCAGTTTAATCTGTGGTTTGGTTCTGCACCAAAATTAATTAACCTATAGAATAATCTAGATACTTAAATTAGATTCTTGTCTGGTTTCTGGACTGTAGTCTCCCAGTATAACCTGGAAATTTGTGAATTTTTAATCAAACATTTTAGATGAAGCGTAGCCCCACAGAAGTGTATGAAAAAAAACATAACAGTGTCACATAGAAAACATATGTTGATAGTGTTATGGCATTTCATTGTGGCATATAACCCACACAGGGACTATACTCAAATTGTGCTGGTATGATTTGATGTATTTTATTTGGATGTTGACTTCAACAATGAAAAAAAATCACTATACATGAATTTGTTTTTTTACAGGCAAACAACCCGCTCAGCAGGACTTGATCCTTGTTTTGGACACCAACATCCTCCTCAGCCACCTGGATTATGTGAAAAAGATGAGATCTCATGGCCTTGGAGGTGTACAAAATGATTTTTATGCTTGATGTTTCTTGTGCAATGATTTGGCCATTTCATATGCTATATGAATTGTATTGTCATTATAGGAGGCATTCAGTTAGTTTACACTCCCAAGCTTGTCTAGGTTTAAACTAATTGTAAAATGTTGTATATCAATGGTGGCTAGACTGTTAATACGGAGAGGAACCACTAAGATTTCAATCTAAAGAACATGTCAAGTCCTGACACAATGATATTTTTTGTGATTCATTTTTATTCACAATTAAATGTACTTGTAAAATATTGATTCGTAACTACTGTACTCTCTTTCTCCCCACTTCATGGTCTCTTAGTCATGGGCTTCCCTGTGGTCCTGATCCCCTGGGTGGTGCTTCAGGAGATGGATTCTCTAAAAAGAGGAAAAGGCCTGTCAGGTTCTGTTGCCCACCTGGCCATCCCTGCCATCTCGTACATTTACAACTCGTTGAAGAACCGGGAACCTCACCTGTGGGGGCAGTCCATGCAGCAGGCTGCCGCCAGCAGCAGTGAGTGCTGATTTTAAAAAAATGTTTTTTTAATTGCGTAGTGCTAGTTGTCAAATGTTTATCGTCTCCAAAACCTGTCTATGAGCCCATATCAGATTAATTCCAGGGATTGTTGGGTGTAATCTAATATAAATGTCAACACTGGTTACAAAAGAGCACGCACGCACAAACATGACGGAAACTGCAGGTGGAGCAATAAACACTTAAAGGAAAACTTTATGCTTTTCTTTGTGGATATAAGCATCAGACTTGGAAAAAAAAAAACATATTTTATATCAATATTCCAATTCTTATAATTGAATTATTGAATTCAAATATGCCTGCATGGTTTTTAACATAAACTGCTGTTTTTTGTGGTGTATTATAGTGTTCAAGCTGTGGGAGATTACAGCCTGCTATTACATTAATTAGTAAATGCTTGACTCTGTGCGCCACGTGTGCACTACAGTGGCCTGCATCTCATTCACTCACACACACACACCAGCAGCAAAGAATGCCCAAGGACACTTTGGCATGGGGAAACTGATTAGTGACCCGCTGTACCTTCTGAGTCACAGCCAACCCAGCACTGAACGTAAACACCAGGTGGCACTATCGCTGAGCTGGTCCTCCTGAATTCATCTTCAGAACATACAGTATACTGAGTGCATCTCAAGGGCATTTTTCACCTTTGCATGAGGTAACCTACTGCTTAGCTGTGTATGATACAGACCAGACATTAATTTTTCAATAGTAATAGGAGGGTCTCTTCAAGAATGTATGTGATTAATGAGAAATGTTTGACTATTTCTAAGTATTTAGGAGCACATAAAACCACAGTGTGTAGTGTATCACGAGTGTATCACATCCTGTGTTCTTCATCTTTGAATCCTCCTCCTCGTCTTTAAAAGACAAAACTTCATGCTGCGCTCTGTTGCACAGTACTGTGCGTTAACACGCTTACCATGAGCTCACAGCATCATGAATTAAACATGAATCTTTGTCTTTATATGGGCCGTCATGTTTCTCACTCTTTCCTTCCTCTCCCTCTCTCTTCCTCTTCTCTTTGTACTTCCTTGTCCCCAGATGGTCTCAGTGCTGAGAATAATGATGACAGAGTGCTGCAGTGCTGCCTGCAGTACCAGAGTCTGTACCCAGAGTGTGCTCTCATCCTGTGCACGTGAGTTCCCCCTCCCCCCTGCATATACTGCTGCTGCTGCAGAGTGTGTGTCCTCTGCAAATAATGCACATGCATGTGACTATGAGTGGGTCCAGCCAGATAGTTCCAGTTGGGATGAGGGGGCCAGACTGACTAATTGAGCAAGAATAGATGTGCTGAGCAGGGAATTTTGAGTTCAGTTCAGGCCTTTTTTGGCTTGCATAGTGGAGTGGCCATTGTGTTGATTCACCTAATTTTTCTTTTGACCTATTTCTTTGTCTGCCACTATTTACAGATCCTGTTATTGCCAAATTAAAGGAGAAAAATAGTGGGCGGACATTGCATTAGTCAGATACTTGTGTATGCTGTGTTACCAACCAAACCTCCCACTCCAGGCTGCTGCAAAATAAATGTGACTGAGTTGTCTTAATGTTGTGTTATCATTGCCACATGAAGTCTGATCCGCTCTTTTCTTCATAGTAATGACAAGAACCTGTGCAGTAAGGCCCTGCTGAGCGGGGTGAAGGCCCTCAGCAAGAATGATTTGGAGGTAGAGGCTAGGAGATCTGCACATGGCTTTCGTCCTCTGCAAAACATTAAGCCTCTCATCAGCCCTCAGGTCTCATCACCAATGCTGAGCACGAACTATACATCAGTCCAGCCTCACAGTCAAGAGAGAACAGGCCTTTCTGTAGGACTCACAGAGAAAGGTGAGCCAGGGATTAATGTGTTCTTCTTGCAAAACAGGAAATCACTTGGCATATTGCATCACAGTCTACTAGTTCACTGCACACGCACTTGCCACGTCTGTATGTCGCTTCCAAGTTTACTTTGCTTCACTCAGTCTGTATTAGGTGTTCAAGTTAGGTAACATTATAACAGTTTTAACATTAAAATAACTGACAGAGAGATAAAAATAGAAAATAGAGTTCTGACCGACACACACTCACAGGACCGTTGGTAGTACGCACACAGGCTCCATTACACATTTGAAGTATACAGCGGCCATATTATCTAGTGTGTATTTTGTGCTGACATATGTTTATGTTCTTTCTCCCGGTACACAATGAAGCGTATCTGTTTATTTAGATCTGTTTATTTTGTGTGTCTGCTCATACACAATATGTGTGTATTCCAGTTATCACAGATGACAAGAGGCTGAACAAACAAGAGGATGAACAGAAGACAAAATGCGACGTGAGCATATGTGTTTCTGAACTAGAAGACTGCCTGCGAGAGGTGCTGTCTGATGTGTTAGAGGTGGAGATGAAGGCCGCATATGAAGACCTCTGGTTAGAGGTAAAATTGTGTTTTGGAATTTCACTATTGGTTTTAGACTATTTTAATCTGGTTTACAACAGATGGGCCAGACTGTTTATGTTGGCTGTTCGCTGTGTCTTCTTCGGTTCACAGATAGTTTATCTAAAACCACCCTGGACTCTTCAAGATGTGTTGCGCTGTTTGAAAAAGCACTGGATCGCTGTCTTTGGGCACATTGCCCCTCGCAGGAAGGAGCAAACTGTAACAAATCTCATCAACTTCTTTAACTCAGGTATGTACGTTTGTAGGTCAAAGCACTATTATTTATTTCACTGTTTTTCAGCAGTCTTCTAATGAACAGAAAGTCAATTTTGTTTGTTTAATTATATTTTACCCCAGTTAAAGATTTACTGTTTTGTTTTGTTTTTTCTGTAAAAATATATTACATTTAAACATGATACATATAAACATATAATACAAATATGATACGTAAAACAGATGAGAGTCATCATCTGGTCAGGTAAATGTCTCTAAAAGTAGGTTACTGTAAACAGTCTTGTCTATCTGTTGGCCAAAGTCCAAACACAGTACTGTGATGCAGTGAACAGTTGTTTGATAATTTGAGAAATATAACCCAAATACCATAGACACTAGTATAAAAATGAAAATGTTACCCTGTGAGGAAATTAGCCACATTGTTCAGACAGCTAAATCAAGTCAGTTAAGAAATCAGGTATTTGAGAAAGCCTGATGACATCATATACTACAGATGCAGTATTTGATGTCGCTTTCCTCCAAGCTGATTTTTGCCGTCTAGATTCTGAGAAAAACAGTAACTGTAAAAACATTAATACTACAATTGATTCGAGAGCATAAATATTTATTTCTGTGAAAATGGCCGGGCTGCGCTCCCTGAGGTGTCTGAATGCAAATGTATTCAGTTGTGTCGATGTGCTGAGTCACGCTCCGGATAAAACCCCTACTCCACTGGGGGATGATGATGCCTGCCCTGCACTGCGCTAGAACCCTACAGAACTACATAAAGAATCAGGTCATCTGCTAAAACGGGACACACAAATGTGTGTCAGAAAGCTGCTGAGTCGCCTACTGCAGCAAATTCTTCTTCTGGATCTCACCACTGGATCTAATTACTTTATGCTTACAGTGCTGAGTCCGTGTGTGACTGTCTCAGCATCTCACTCAGTCTCTCTGTCCACCTGTGCGAAGGGGGCTGCTACAAAAACAACACAATACTTTTTAATCCTTCCAAGAATGTTAATAGCTTAAACAGCAGAGTTTTGCCCTGTGTATCCTTGATACACTGGCATGATTTTGGATTCCTTGGTACCACGCAGCCTGGCTCTTTGCCAAAGCTGTGAGAGTAGGATGAGGAGGAGGAGGAGGAGAGGAGGAGGAGGAGGAGGAGGAGAGGAGGAGCAGGGAAGGAAGGAGGGAGGGAGGGATAAACTGTACATGAGAACACAGTCTAGGAGTGGAAAAGTACTGCATGCAATTTTCGACTCTCCCTTGAGCGGGCAGCAAGTGTGTGTGGCTATACTTGTGAGGACAAAGCTTTTACAGCCTCCCAAAAAGTGACTGAGTTTTAGGTAGGAAATTTAGGTCAAGATGAGGGAATGGTGTCACCCGTCATGGGACCCAGTTGATTTATGACCCAATGCAGGTCCAAGTTACATGTCATAAATACCAGGGCTTCATTTATATATCAAGAATGTTCTTCGATTTGTATTTGAACTTCAGGTTTCGGATCATTTTCGACAACGTGCTTCTGTTCGATTCATAAAAGATGCTGTGCATAAACAACCTTTCTTAAGCAGGTTCTAAGAATCTCATTTGTAGTTTTACACACCTTTGATCTGTAATTCTCAAAGCAACTTAATCTTATGGCTCCTGCTGTTCCCTTACATAATGCCGGCACAAATGAGGGTTTGTGCAGGAACAGTTGACTGAATAGTCTGCTGACAAACAAAACCAAACGCACATTTTTGGAGTGTAACACGGCAACTGAAATACCCCTTCATAACCATCATTTACATTATTTACACATCAGCATCAGCCAGTACTGATGCTGATGTGTAAATAATTGAGATTATCAAACACTTTTTTTGCAATGATCACTCAAACGCAGTTATCAAACAGAAGATTTGTAACAGAAGCAGGATATTTTATAGTTTAACATTGATTTTATAGAGATAGAGTAAACATCAAAGGGAATTTAACACTTACCCCAAGCATTTTTTTCTGCATTATATTCTTCTTATAAATGTGTTCATGTCAGGCCATGTCAGACAAGATACACGCTAATACAGATACATGTGTGATGGGCTAATATCGGCCGATTCAGTATAGCAAAATTAAGTTGTTTTGAACAGGGTTGTGAAAGTCTTGGAACATATAATTGGACACAGGCAACACACATACACACACACACACACACACACACAAAACCACACAAGCTCACAGGCAGTCAGAACTTTGTCACCACAGTTTCTCATCGCCTGGCTGTTTTGTTTTCCATCTTTGTCCTCACAGCACTCCTCACAAGGTTACATAACTAACATAACTAACTGTTTTATAAATTTACTGTATATGCATCGACGTGCACACATCTGGTGGCTCAAATGTACCCCTCATGTGTTTACTCAGGTAATACAGAAGAGCGTAGCGCTACTTTAGCAGCCCTCCAAGAAGCTAAGGAGCTTGTGAAAGCGTTCGGAAAGAGTTCGAGCCGTGTTGCCAGTGCCTTCTCTGTCATGGACGACATTTTCAATAAGCTGCAACCACAGGTCAGCCAGGGGCAGGTTTTGAAGTTTGAGAGTATTTCATGATCCACTCCGTTCATGATGATTATGTAAATGATGTAAAGATATACAAACGTTAAGTCTACGTGTGTGTGCAGGGTGAACCTCCCGCCAGTGATGTTGTCATGAACGATGACGACGATCAAGACAAGCAACCCACGTCTGCTCAGGTCTCTCACCAGGAAGTGTGGGCCCTGTTTGAGAACATCTGGACTAATGTGTGTCAGATAAGGTGGGTTTGATTGATGCAGTGCTGGGATGATTAACAGCTGAGAATGATGTATTTTACCATTTTTCACAAAGAAAATGCCTTGATTATCTTAAAGGAGCAACACTGTCTTTTTTTTCACTTAGACTTCACGACAACATAGATTCAAAAGTCGGCGTATTCTGGTGCAAAAAGATCCCGTGCCGTACAGTGAACAATGTCTCTTACAGTAGACAGCAGAACATGATTCACAGGAACGTGAACGACACTGTTTGATCTGATATTCATTATGTTATTTTTCCACTCCACTGACCCCGAGGGTCATTTTTTTCTGTCGTGTTTCAGCTTCGAAGTGTTCAAAGCTCTGGGCTTTGACCCTCACACTATGCAGAGCGCTCAGCCAGTGGGAGGCCCTCCGCCACCACAGGATGCCTTGGACTGTTTGCACAAACTGTCCTCCATGGTCTCACAGCTGCTCCAGGCCTTCAGCAGGTATCTCGGCCCACTCATATCACTGCTGTCAGTCTGCACACACAGACGGACATTCTGCTTCTCTGCCTTTCAGCCGCTGCAAACTCTGAGTCAGTTTTATACTCAGTTTGATCGCTTGTGGTCGTGTTTTTTATATTAACAATGAATCACATGACAGCTTGCATGTGAAGGGAAGTCTCTTGTGGTGATGAACGCAGAAAGAATTACCACCGACTCTGCAGTTCCTATCAGTGCATTGTTTTAGTGTCCAGCCGGCAATTTTACTGTTTTGTTTCACTCACTGGTCTCATAGTTTTGTTTTTGGCCACAGAAGGCAGCTGTTTTCTGCAAATAGGCTTTTAAAACCGCAACTGAAGAACCAGAGCTATCCCTCCGGAGTTGGAGGAAACCAAAGTCATAGCTAAAAGGATTTAATTTTGACGCACAGCACGACTTCAAATCAACAATAACGTTGCAAGATGTGTAAAAAGGTCACTGTTTGCTGCCAAATTTCAACTTCAAAGGTGATGATATGTCAGTTTACACTGCTTTGTTCCATAGTGCCCAAGTGTCAGAAAAGTCAGTTGTTGCAGGTTAAAGCTTGTACATGGCATCATTTTGTACTACTCTCACTTGCAGCTATTCCTTGTATACAAAACATAAATTTGATTGCCATGTAGAAACTGTATCCATATGCAAAACACACATACTTAATCTTTGGTGGGCCGAGCATTGCAGTTTGAATAAGTTTCAAGAGCGTGGGACTTGAAGCATGTGAATACGTTTAGAAGAAAGAAGTCTAAAAATAAGTTTCAGGCATCCATGTGGCACCTTGTGCAACACGCTTCATGGCTATTTTGTCCATCTCTAATCATCATCATCCCCACTTGTCCATCTTCACTAAAATCCTCTTACATGACCTCCCTCATCCCTTCATAGGTGTGTCTTAACTTTGTCTAGACAGCCAGACCCTCAAAGAAGCCCCCTTTAAACTGTCCTTCACCTGTCCTCAAGCAGCCTACTTACTGTGTCCTGGTTTTGCGTGTGTGTGTTGTATGCCTTCATAGATCTTAGGCCTTACTTGGCATGTAGCCAAGGCCCTAATCTGCTTGACCTCGTAGCTATGCCTTATCACCTTTTCCCATGACGCAACAGACAGCTCCACACTGTAGTCACGATTTCTCAGCGGACCTTTGAGGAGAAAAATGCTAACAGTCACCCCTGGTAGACTCTGGAAATATTTGTGCTTGCTTGCCTTTCACATCATCCAGCAGTCACAATGTGAATCACAGAGGCAAAAGAGCTAAGCTGTTCTTTGGTTGAGTGTAATGAGAGATTTCCACAGTGAAGAATTGATTGGCTTGGTGTCTGTGGTCATCTGCTATTGTCTTTGATGGTATCACCGTGATCGTCAAGCTACTCTCAGCTGCTTGCAGCCACGTCGTTCATCTTTTTAACCATTAAGTTGCCGATGATTCGCATTTCTTTCTTGGCAGGTGTAAGAGAATATCATACAATTCACAAATCTTTAGAAAGATAGGTACACTTGATTTATGTGGTTACTCAAGTGTTCCAACTATTTCTGTCCATTTCATTATTTTTCAGTCTCTTTTGCTCTCTCTCTTTTTTTATCACATACAGAAAACATCCCAACATCAGGCAAACATAAGGTTCAGTCTGAGTCCAGTACATTATTCATTACCTGGAGGGGATTCACTGTGACATTTGGCTCTTTGAGGGCAGGGAACAAAAGACTTCTGACATCCAAATGTCAGAGTGTCTGGTGATCCCTCTGTTTCACCCATGTGTCTCTCTGAACTCCCACTCAGCAGGTCTAAAAAATACCAATATAGAAGTCTTTTTTTCTTTGAATGTGATGTGTTCCTGAAAATGACTTTCAAGTTATTAGACCATGAACTCCCAAAATTAAATTGGCATTTTTAATTAGTGTGTCACCTTGTTAGTGCATCAACAAAGACTGAATATTTGAGGCATCAGCTCATCACTCAGCTCTATAGTAATTCCCTGTTTTTTCCATGCTGTGGTTTTAAAACTGATCACAATACATGTGATGCTTTATTTTCGATGTTATGGGTCCGCTGTTCTCTGATTTGTTGTCTTGCAGTCCGTTGTGCTCCACTCTGATTCTATAGTACACTTAAAAAACCTTAAAGCACAGGAGCTGTTTGATCAATTAAGAATGACGATAATAATTTCTGTTGAACTACTAGACAAGGTTGTTTTTAGGTATTCAGCTCTGTAATGGCGGGAGAAGGAACGGATATTGATGCTTAAGTCGTGCAGAGTTTTCTCAGCTCGGTGGCTATAAACCAGACAGAACAGGCCTCTCAGATCACGAGGCAGTAAACCCTCAAGTGCACTTTATTACCACTTCAACCCTCTAGGCCTCTATGCCTCCTGTTTATTGTCTTTGCCAGACAGTATTTGACAAATACGATGGTACTTTATTATCGGGTGTTTGGTTATATCTGAGAGATGGATGTTTTGATAAGATAGCATGTACTTACTGTGTGGAAGGGTGTAAGGCTATATTTTTCCATCATTTTAATGTTGTTGCTGTCTTGCTACAGAAACCTGTGCACCTGTAGCTGCTCAAGTGGGTCTTTGTGTGATGTGAATCAGGCAGAAAAAGGGAAGTGTCCTCAAAAAGTCTGTAGTTTTTTTGCGTGTGGAGCAGTGAGTGTGAAGACTCTGTTGTTCTGACACTGATATCAGGTGCACCATCAATACCGCATGTTTTCTCTGCACAAAAACTGCTTGACAAGTTCTGCCACAACTGCATCCTCTTTCAAAAGCAGATTCTTTTTCAGTTCTTCTTTTTTTTTTTCTCAGCCGTGTGTGTGTGTGCGTGTGTGTGTGTGTTTGTCTTTTTTCAGTTCAGTGTGAAAGTACGTGTACATGGATTGATTTACCCTTCTCTGTGAAGCACTGACTGAATTTGTTCAGTAATGTGCACATTAATATGTGCTACACAGGTAAATTTGACTTCACTTCATTTAAATGTTTGGCTACAGGGGGCAAAACAACTCATATAGGTGTTCAGAGCATGAATAATTGGTATAAAGTGCCATCATTGTGCTAATTCATGTATGCAGTATAAACATGGAAGCTTTGCAGTATTCTTTAAAAATAAGTGTTACCTACAATGCAACAATTTTATTTGCAGGAATCCTGGTACATTGTGCATACTTATGTGCGCCCATCTTTTGCACCGCTCACATGCACATGTGTACTGGGCTGCTCTGGTACAGTTGCCTAGGAGACAGCCCAGAGTCATTTTTACATGTTGGAGCAGAGCTATGATTCATTCTATACAGGCTGTCTCAGTCCCTCATTCTTCTCTTTCTGTGGACACTGGATATGGATAATTTAGCACTCTGCTCCTTGCCATTGTCTGTTCCTCATTCTTCACTCCTTTACTGTCCTTACTTGCTCTCTTTTGTTCCGCCTCTATAATGAAGTTCTTGACAGTGGTGTGTGTGCGTTTGTGTTGTTTTGCATGTGCGTTTGGGTGTGCGGTGACGGAGGAATGAAAAAAAGAGAGCGTCCAGGTGATGCGTAATCATTTTGTTTACAGCTCGTAGTGTGTGTACTGTAAACATGTGCCACAGCCTTGCATGTATACTTACATCCCATCAGAGTATTTCGCATACACGCTTTAGTATGATGTCTTAACAGAAGTGGTTCCAGGGTTGGTGGTAGAACTTTTAAATGCATCATTAAATGTGTTCTTTGAATGGTGTCAGTAGGTAAGAAGTTATTTAGCTCTGATTCACTGAATAAAAAATGAATTAAAAAGTATGCTGACATGGGTCGTCAAATGTACTCAGACAGCTGTTAATGTACCTGTGCCAGGTAAAGTCTATGTGTGGGAGTCACAGATAAGCAAATGTTAAGGCTACGCTACGTTGAAAACAGTACACCACTGCAACCGTACCTGAAAAGAGAAGTCACCTCTCAAAGTTGATTTTTTTTTTTTCTTTCTTCACGCCAGTGTCCTGTCCTCAGCGCCTGGTGTAGAGGACATCCAGACGCTGCTCAGCATCATCCACTCTAATAAGGTTGGTGCCATTTCACAGTTATTGCTATAGAATTAGAAGGGTACCATCTGATTAAAGTCATGTGACCTTTTTTTTCACCACACCGGTCTTTTTCTCTCATTGCTCATTTTCAGCTCAGTCTCATATGTATTGTGTTGCAGATTGTTGATGTGGATTCCAGATTCACAGCCAAAGACCTTCTCGATTGTTTCTCACAACAAGACTACAGGTAGTGCACACACATACACATACATTATAATGATAATTGTGTATATATTATTATCATTATAATGTCATTTCATTATTTTAAATGCTTACTTCTTTCTTTTTGGTAAATCAGATGGATGTCATCACTGAATTCACACTGTCACGACTTTTGGAGGTCTTAATTATTACGTTCAATTTGAATCAAGTACGTTTTAACATTCAGGACAAGCCTAGAGCACATTTTAGCACTTTCCTCTGGAGGTTAAGCACATTTAAAAGAGTGAAATAGAGCCAGCACTGCCTTAATTTGACATGTACTCCCTGAATCTCGCAGCCACTTTGCTCTGACCAATCAAAACGCATCAAACTTGCCCACTTTGTCTAAGCATGCCCAGGCAGGTATGTGTGTTGTTTATCCGGCGTTATGACCACGAATCTGTCATAAGAGCCGTCCTCACTGATATCCCCCACGGAGCTCTCACAATAGTGGTGACCATGTCAACAATTCCAAAAGTGTGACGCTTGTAATCAAGACATTTCTTTGAAGGGCTGTTAAATAATATCAGTGCATTTGTTACCTATACAGCTTATAATGGGACTGTGATGCCCCTCATGCAGTAGCCTGGATCCCAGTTCAGTTCTTTGTCAGCTGTTGAAACATAATCGCACACACATTGTCTTGTAGGGTCAGGATTTATGAGTTAATGATGGTTTTGCACTAAGACGTCTCTTTTAAGTAGAAGCAGGAGCGAGAGACAAATGTCTAGCAACCAGATGACTTTATTTCAGATCTGCTCCTACATGGACTCCCATAAACGCTAAAGTAAAGGAAGAGTTGAATTACCAAGATTAGCTAGGATCACAGCTGAAGTGAGTCATAACTCAGGTATCGTCTGTCTGTGATCTTAAACATCTTATTTTAATCTGTGGCTTTTATATCATTATTTTTAACTTGTAAATTATGAGTATCTTTAAAAAGGAAGGGGAGTTCCAAGGATATTAGTCAAGGAAGTTCCTAAGACTGATTTCCCTGGTGTTTAAACAGAAGGTTAAACTTCTAAAAGTATGAAAATACTCAAAATTAAGCAGAATTTAACCTGTATGGTTAGACATTCTCTGAAAACAACACTTTCTGATGAAGGCTTGGTGCTTGGTGTTTGTTTTTAAGGTGCAACATGATCATGCTGTGACAGTAAAACATTTTGATAGTTTAATAGAGAATAATCTCTTTGTAGAGTTTGAGTCGCTCTCCAGAGAGCACCTCTCACAAAATTCATTGGATTCCAGGAAGCACTGCCTTCCCTTACATTTTTAGCATTACTAGTATTTCGTGTGCCAACCGATGAGGGTAGCTTTATCGACTCACTCATTGTGCCATCCCTGATTTGTATACAGCACAAGAAAAAAATGTGCTAAGTTTAAGACTACATATGAACTTCTACCCTTTCTCTGACTGTCTTATATGACACAAAACTTAGATTCTCGTGTCTGTCTTTAAACGAAATGTTATCACATACAAACAAACATTTATTATTGTTAATCTTGGCTGGGTTCTTTGTCCTAATACGACGTGCTTGAACAGTGTTTGCCTATGCTACAACCGATGTTTGGGGATTTGTTAACAGCTGGGTAACGGATACACTGACTGACATTGTGGGCTGGTATACTTCTTGTTTTTTTTTGTTTTGTTTTTTTTTATTCAAATGTGAAATATGATATCATTTAAATGCCATTAAACTGGTTAACATTTGCATTGCTGAAATGATTATTGGTCACAATTTATATATATATACGATCAAGAGAAATTGAATCATTAAAAGTCTGGTAAAAATGTATCAGTACAAGTCTTGATTGGATGTAACGCATTTTTTTGACACTTTAAAGACCGGACAATAACGAAAAAATTAAAACAAATCAATGTAAAAATATATTACTTGATGATATAAGTAATGGTTTGTTGCAGCTCTTAATATTTGTCTAAGATACATTTAATTTTGTACCCACAGTACCCTAAACGTCCGCAGCAGAATGTGCACAGCAGAACAGAATACCTCAGTCCATCATTATATGGTTCTGAAGCTAAATTGCTGCTACATTTATGAGTGTAGGTTGAACCCAACAGTTGCCATGGAAACGAGTCCTATGAATTCGGCATATTATGTATTTTCCGGCCATTAAATGTCCTCTCTTGATGCCCCTGCCTTCTTACTGATGATTTCATGCCCACATACAAGATATTGATTTTCATGAAGAGAATAACTGTTTATATAACGCTTGCTGTCAATTGTTCCTTTAGAAATCACCGGAAAAAAATCAGAATAAGTGTTGTGGATGTTATCACTATATATGGCCAATGATTAGTTTATTAAGATGGCCATTAAGTATGAGCAGATCAGATATAACCATAGGTCTATTTAGAATTAAAGACAACATCTGCTGTATCACTTTGTGGAGGAGCTTTGCGGGCACTTACCGGTCACGTCATCCCAGCTTTTGTTTCAGCGGATCAGGTATAGTTAAGCTTACTGTGTTGTGAACATAAATGTTTTATTCATTACATTCACTGTGAAGGGATCTAGGCCTTTACTCGGTGAGTGCATTATGCTTGGTGTTTAATATTTGATTCTGCGTTCATCGCCGTGGTGTGATGTCATGAGTTATATAAGGCCTCAGGGGAGGCCCTCTCCAGGAGCGTTCGGTCACCGACAGGCTGCTGCTGGTACAAGTGGGCTTCAACAGCAGATAAGCTGAGGAGTTTTGGAGATCAGAGGTTTCAGATTAAAAATTGTACTCTGTGTTGCTCAACCTGCTGGCCGTTATGATTAACATTATAGCATTATCAATGTACCCTCAGTTTAAAAATCCACAGATGTAGCTGTAAAATCTCACGCTCTTACTCAGAGTCTGTGACTGAACTGTCTGTCTTTAGATACTTTGGTCATTTATATGCATGTTTCTCAAAGGTTTTAGCGGTTAACTTGCTATATTTGTAAGCATTGTTGCCGTATGCATACAGGAAGGGAGCTCTAATGTGTTTTATTCGTAAGGGTTCAGTATATGGAGCTCTCTGAGGAATGGTCAGCAGCACAGTTTTTGTTGTGAAAGACATGCAGGGTCTTGTGTGTTAATAGAGGTGCTTCTTAGATTTTGATTTTGAAGAATGAGAGGGAGTAGAAAAGAAACCAAAACAACACACTGTCGTTTTCCAATTTCTGAGATCAATTTCTCCTCTGATACATTTAAATCCATTTGAAAATGCAGCCTTGCGTCCCCTCCACACGGGTGTCTTCAGGTTTCTGCGTTTTTTAGTGGTGTTGTCTGAAGGCGAGGGGAGTTAACTGTGTGAGTTGGATTTGCCCGATATTGGAAAAAACTGATATTGTTATATTTTGGTTTCTGCAATATACTGTAGATGGTGGTATGAATCATCGCCAGATACCTTGAATAGCTATATTTGGAAATGATTGAATAATGGCGAGTGATGCAGAATAATAAAGAATGACTGTGATTGTTGGTTTGCTGTGCATGTGGAGCCCTGCATCAAAAGAGCTGTTGTAGTTTTCCTTGTGACTTCTGAGCATGTGCACATTGCAGTAACAATGCTGAAAAGATATATTGTGCACTGTTGACCTTTTTAACACCAGGGCTCTTTTCACCTGTGGATGTGTTAACAGTGATACTCGGTGGCTACGATCATTTACAAAAATCAATGAAGATGAAGGAAAACCTTAAAATGATTGTCTTTGTACTGCTTTAAATCGAGTATATGTCAAAAGGGCTGGCAAATTATCACATTTCGTTTAGTTTTCTTTTTTTGGCAGCAGAGTGGTAGCTTAGCTTTCATTGAGAGCATTGCCTCAGTTCTAAGATATGACCTCTCTCTGATGTTGCATGTAAGTAAAGTCAAGCTCACGTGTTAGCATCGGTGTTGAACTTGCATATCACTTCTTACGTAATTAACTGACTCAGACACACAACCTTAAACACCGGCTCCTCATTCAAAGCGGTCACCCCTTGCAGCTTTATCTTACATCATAATATTTACACATTAGTTTTATGTAACTCGTCAAACAGAATGGCCAGGGGGAAACGCCGGACTGCTGTTTGATAAAATTAAGCAGTCTACAGAGAAGAGTACACAGTTGAATCAAAGAAAGCCTGCAGCCTCGCATCATCTCTTTCTGTTAAAAGCTACGCAGAAGAGAAACTAATTGGTATTTGATGAGACAGATCATACATTTTAAATGAAAATAGAATTACGGTAGACAGATACAAGCTTTTTTTTCCATTTTCTATTACATAATACAGCTTAAGTATTAAAAGTGTTTGATCATTTACTCACTTGACTGCATCAAAAAAAAAGCCCTCGCAAGTGTTTGCATGTCAAACATTTATGAGCAACCCAGTGCCACCCTGTTATCATTAACTGGCTTTCCTGCACAAGACTCTCTGTAGGACTCAGTCTCATTTGTAAGGTCAGTGTTTTGCTTTATGTATTTTTACACATTTGCAAATGGAAAAAAAAACTGCCTTTGTTTTACCACAGCATCAGACTGTAATAAGATGACAGCAGCAAAACCATCTCAGCTCCATTTTTGTGCAGTACTGTTGATGTTAAAGCGTAAGTTCATCGAAAAAAAGGAAAGTTCGGTCATTATCTGCTGACCCTGCGTCGATGGGAGGACAAGTGAAGTTTGGTAGTCCATAAAACATTTCTGAATCTTTAAAGCAGAAGAGTGTGGAAGTAGATAACTTGCTTTTAGAACAGTGTAGGTTTGGGGAAGAAATTTCGCACAGAAGAGAAACATTTTCAGTGATGGAGTTTTATGTGTCTAAGCAAACTGAACAAACTCTCTTTGTTTTCATGACTGAATAAACAAACTGAGCTTTAGGGACAACACAGTTTCAAACTGTTTTTCTTTGTTTATATGTGGCGGACCCTGACACTGTTTCAGATTCAAACAGTGTTCTGGGATCTTATTTACCTCTGAGAACAGCGTGTTCATTCAGTTTTGGGAAAAAAAAAGATTTCCGAGTTTGTTTTATTAACTCAGTAATATTGTAAATATAAAAAATGTGAGTTGGATATATTTCTACAAAGCCGGTACCCCTTTGAAAAAGGATGTAAATAATGCCTCTACAAATCACTTTGGTATATCTGGGCATCCAGAGACAAGCTATATGGAGCATGTTATTAATTATTTATTTTTTTGAACACACTTTGAACCAACTCCCCAGCTACTTCAGTAGTTGAAAATGCTGCAGCTTTTTCACTCTGAAGCTCCACAAAGTGTTTTGTTGGCTTAGAAACTCAACTTTCTCTCCACATGGGATTCAGGAGATAATGAGTTTTGAGGAAAGTTATCCTTTAACTTGTGCATAATGGCAAAATGCTTAAATCCTACATTTGATTAAAATACAGAAATAGAGAGAAAATCTCAAACATATACAAAAGTCCAACCAAAAACACAGCTTATATTTCCAATAATAATCCATAATAAATGGTGACCTCCTGCACATTTCTGCCTGCTATCATTCTTCGTTTTCTTCTTATATTGCGTCGGTGGAGACGATCCATGTGTCCATATTGGTTCGAGAGAGAATCTAATTAGTGGCTCTCTGTTCAGCTTAAAAAAGGATTGGCTCGAGGATGGCAGCAACGTATCATGTGGTTCAGTTCAGTGCTCCTGGGGATGTCCATTAATTACCTGTCAAACAGGCTGTTATGTAACTCATAGAACAGCCACTGCTCTCCCGTGCTGTGTATACATTGTGGATGTGGGTCAGTGACATTCATGTGCGTCACTGACTTCATTGAGAGATGCTTCATGCAACAGCTCGGCGTGACCGTTGTGTCACACTATTGAGGCAAACGCATTGACTGGCAGCCTTTCACACAGTCCCTCTGTCCGCGGAGCATGCTGGAATGCTAAACCAGATGATTTGTGGCAGACCCCAAAAACATTCTGGAAGCAGACAAAAACTCCCATTTCCACAGGTTATGAAAACACGCAGCTGCACTATTGGACGGAGAAGGGGAAGTGGATGGAAGGATGTAGGGTGAAAACAGGGGGGCGGCGACAGCCAGCAAATCCTGCTCTTTCTTTCCTCCGTCTCTCCCCCGGCAGTTACATAACGTTCCAATGGAAACAAAGCAGAGGAGGAAACAAACAAGCAACAGGCTCCCTCAGTGTCTCCGCTGCTAAGCAGCCGTTGCCAAGTGTGTAGCCACTTTGTGCATGTGTTTGCACTCACAGGGGTGATCACTTGTGGGTTTTGTTTTTGCATTTGTTGCTGCATGCATGTATGTCGTGTTGGGGCCAGAAAAATGTAATTCAGCTGGAGATAACGTGTGCGTAAATAGCTGCTATTGAGAGCCGGGGCTTCTGGAAGCTGCAGCACCACAGAGGCTCTTTTGTCCGTCATGAACATTCTGTCCTGAACATTATCAGCACGTAGAAAGTGTGTGTGTGTGAGTGAGTGTGTGTGTGTGTGTGTGTGTGTGTGTGTGTGTGTGTGTGTGTGTGTGTCACTCGGGTCCATCCACATGGTCGGAGTTGTTACACAACTCTCCATCGGTCAATTCGTTGCGAATTTTAGAGCGTTCCGCTGCTAATACAAATGGATTCTTGTGGTATGAGGAACACTGAGCTAAAACCAGAGTGTGTAAGCTCAACAGAAACAGAAATCACTGCATCTCAAATCATTCCTGTGGCAAAGCGTAGCTCACCAGAGAGTCTGTATATGAGAAGTCTTGACACCTGTGGCACGCAGTGAGGATTCTAAATATCTGATGAGGCAAAACTATTAATTACTAATAACTATGTTGGTAACATGTGCAAACAAACCCACAACTGTCCACCTGAGTCCAGCCCACTGAAAAGACTGAAACTCCTCCAACTGTGGCTTGAAATGTTTGAATACTAAAGTCTTTGAATGCCTTTGTATCTTAATTTATTTCTTGTTTTCCCAGGGAGAGGCTGACAGTTGGAGGGAACCAGTTAATGGAGCTGAAAGGGGCCCTGGATCGCTGTGTGGGGATGACGGGTCAACACACCACCTTTCCCACGTAGCCCCGATTGGACCAGAACCAGGAAGTGTGCACATCAGCCAAACAGACGCCCTGAATAAACTGATTACTTGAAGTAACAATTGTAAGTTAAAGAGGCGTCTGGTCATACGCAGGAGCTGTTTACCTTTTTTTTATCGTGTACACAAATGTTACCCGTGACACGGTTGTTGTTCCGTTCCCTGAATGAATTGAACCTATGAAGGTTCTCCATCGTTCTATCGTTTACAGAGAATGACCTGACTCCTCACAAGAGGCTCTTTTGCATTTCAGTTCAGTGGGTCTATGAACATTTATTTGCATAGAAAATGGCATTTTTTTGTCAGAAGGGATTTATTCATTTTTTTCATAGTTCAGTTTATCAGCTTTTGAAGTGCAATTGGTGTAACAAAACATTTATTTTGTGATATTTATTTTGTGATATTTTTTGGGCCTTTATGAAGGTGTAATGTGCAACAGTGTGTGAAGGTGCCCACTTTTGTTATGACAATGATCAACTCTATTCTAATGTCTGCTCACCATTTTTCAACCCAGGACCTGGTAAGCAGTTGTTTCCCCATTATTAATGATCGTTCAACTTCAGTTTCAGAAAGCTCATTGAAGCTTCTCACTGGTCTTAAAGGAAATTATACATTTTGGCAAATAATCTGGCAGAGAGTTAAATGACAACAACAATATGATTCTCATTGAATCTATTAGATATGAAGCTCAAGCTTGGAGACAGTTAGCTTAGCTTAGCCGGAAAAGACTGGAAGCAGGGGAAAAGAGCTAGTCAAGCTCTGTCCAGATTTTAAGAATGACCATCTTTGATCTGAAGTTTTGTCTTTTTTTTCCAGGCAGAGTGACTTCTGAGAGTCATGTCGTCACCCATGATGTTGATTTTTGTAAACAGACGCCTGTCGGGTCATGCACATGTTATACCAAAGAAGATCAAAAAATTGATAATTCCCGGCTGAGAATTAGACAGCAGGTTACATCTTTGAAGATATTTTTGTGATCTCACTATCCAAAAATTTTAAAAAGGCTGCGGAGGTAACGCTATGTGACGGAATCACACAGCAATGTATGGAGTGCTGAAGTCACAGATGACTTCTGGCCCTGAGAAAGGCCAGCATGTAACCACCATGAACCCAAGCACTCTTTTTAACCATTTGGTTTTTGTACAGATTAATTAAACGAGACCTAACGTGGTAATTTGTGAGCTTTGGAGGTCCAGGCAGGTGATTTTTGTTAGACAGAGTCAGGCTAGCCATTTACCTGTTTTCCAGTCTTTGTGCTAAGCTAACTGTCTTCATATTTATCTTACAGATATGAAAGATGCATCAGTCCTCTCACCTAACTTTCAGCAAAAATGTCAGTAGGTGTGTTTCCTAAATTGTAGAACTATTCCTTTAAAGAGAGTCCAGCGAGACACATTTTTTCAGCTTTTAAAAACTGATCAATATTGATTCCAAAAATTCTGTTTTAAATCATATATCATATATCGTTTTAGACTTCCCACTTACGAATGTTTGGTTGGACATCCAGCAGACTATCGCTTGAGCTTCTTGTTTTTCAGATGATTTTTTGAAAGCCAAGATTGTCCAGGTGGGCAGTCTGAATATCTATTCTATAATATACAGAGTTTTTTAAATATATATGTGTGTGTGTGTGTGTGTGTGTGTGTGTGTGTGTGTATATATATGTATATATATATATATATATATATATACACACACACACACTTTATTCTTGAATGATGGGACAACAACTTGAATCCAACCAGGGAACATTACGTTTTCAGCATACTTGTGGTTGAATTTTAAGTTAAAATGTAAATAATTTGAACATGTTAGATTTTATGTGAAAAAGTTAAATATTTACAACACAAAATTAAATATTTTGGTGCATATTTTCTCATCGACATCATTTCCTTCCTCCACTGATCCCCCAAACTCGTTCAGCCTCAGTAATGTTGCGTAACTGCCGTCCTTGTGGTATTTCCTGCCGTTTTTAGGAGAGGCTTGGCCGTGCAGTACAGTAACGAGTGCTGGCAGTGTGGGTGCATGTGGCAGCATGTGTGTGCATGCATGGTGACTAAGGGGATTAGACTGCTCGTGACACCAGCAGACAGAGATTACACCTGCTGCTGTGACACACAGAGAGGCTAAAGCATCAGACGTCATGCAGTGACAGGTGGAGGGAGGGGACAGATAATGAGCAGGACTTCCTGTCTCAGTACATCATTTCAGCTTCAGACACTACGAACCAGCTCTTATTGAACATTTTGTTTGTCTCAGACATTGAGTTTTTTGTTCCAGACATATCTCATTTGTACCGTCTTCATGAATTTTAATGCACACTTAATTTTTTCAGTCTGTGCCAAAGGAACTCTTGTGTTATTTCAAAGCTTGCCTTGACCGAGAGGGACCCGTATCTGCCTGTCTTCAGATACTTATCAAGTGCCTGGCTAATGTGGAACTGCTTTTATCTAAATTTCTTCATCTGAAAATTCCCTTAATTTCCTCAGGGGAACATGTTTTATCTCCTCTTAGATTGTTGTCCATCAGAAAGCTTCTGTCTGAATTTGGTTCCGAGTGCTGGCTTTATATCATGAGTGAACCGTCTGCATGCTTAACTGCATTTACACTTTACAGCACGTTCTGCCTTTACTTTTATTAATTTAACACTTCTGTGATTCAGCCTCTGCCTTCAGCAAAAAGAGGAAGCCAGCAAAACTTTCTCCCAATTAATTGTAAGGGTGACAAAAGTGGAAAACTAGAGGACAGGCAGACTCATCAGTGTCCAAGTCCTTGATTCCTGTAGCACGTGGCCCATATGCAGCTTTTTTTTTTTTTTTTTTTAGCCCCCCGTGACTGTCAGGTGCATCAGAGATTATCAGAGGCTACCTTGTGAATGGGCACAGGGTAGGGATTTAATAAACTGACTGGCAGCCGGTGATGTCTGAGGTCATGCAGATGTAGCCAGGCTCAACACTCGCAGAATGACGGCTGTCGTTCCCTTCCTGCTGAGGTCTGTATGCCAGCTTAGTATAATCTCTCCTAAAAGACACTTAGAGGAGCAGGGAAAAAAAAAACCTGGCTTACTGTGTTAGTCCCTGAGGAAAATGGTGGCAATGAAAGCTTAGACGGCAGTGACCAGCGGACAGTAATTACTCAACGTTAAGAGCAGGATGAGAGGGAGACGAGGTGGCTGCAAAGTCTAAATTTAGCACCCGCTTCATACAACCATAAGCAGACGTCTCAACACCGGTAAACAGTATTTTCAGTTTATGCCCAACATCACTGAGTAACATACATTTAGGAAGAAGGTCGAAGACAAAAATCAGATTTAAATGATTTATTAATTAAGAAATGTTACAAATGTGATAATTTTCTCGCTTTAACATTCCTTCCAGAAGAATCTGCCAATGCCTGACACTTTAAACACAAAATAAAAAGAAAAAGGATCTTCAGTAAACTGCATCTCTACGTACATCAATTAGTTAAATCACAATAACAAAAGTTTGGTTAGCAGAAGCAAGGTTTGTGCGTTTGTGTGGTGCATGTGCACAGAAAAATTAACTAAAACTGGCACTGGTTAGATTCATTGACTTAAGCTGTCTGCTACTACTTTATTTTTATCAGTAAATCAGCAGTGTATAAAAAATATAAAAAAGGCCATCATTTAAGATTCAAAAAGCAATCCAGCTTGTTTAAAATGACACAAAAAGCCATGACAGGTGTTTATCAACTCGCACTCTGAGTAAGGCTTCAAACCACTGACCTTTAAATATGTGAGCAAAATTACATTTCCACAACAGAAATATTCTTAAATAACAACTTGCAAAAGTCAACTGTCACCACTCCATACTGCCACATTCCAAGTGACCAATAACTGCGAGCTCATCTGAAAACCCTCAATGAAAGTGACAAACTCTTCAACTCTGAGAAAAAGAAAAGCACTAAATGTGTATTAAATGTTGGCATATGACAAAAAATGAGGAAGAAATAAAAATATGTACAGCACGGAAAACATTGTATGCAATATGCAAAGGCGTCATGTTGCTTTGGGCAACAACCCCTCCATCCCCAATCACCAATTATAAGCCAGTCTTCACTGAAGACCCCTCATCCCAACAATCCCCACCCCCACCCACATCCGCTCATACACACACAGAACATCACGAAACACGATTACGTCACTAAGCCTGTTAGTTTGGGAAAAAGGTGAAGCACTGTGAAACTCCCCAACCCCCCTGGCTCCCACCCCTCAGTCAGAGAGGGGAGACGGGGTCTTGGTGCAGTCGTTCCACTCGTCTGTCTCAGGGTTGTACACCTCCACTGTGTTGAGGAACTCGTTGCCATCGAATCCACCCACGGCGTAGATGGTTTCACCCAGCATGGCAACACCCGCGTTGCTGCGGGAAGATGTCATGCTGCCCAGCATCCTCCACTCATTGCGCATGGGGTCGTACACCTCCACACAGCGGAGCGCGTGGGAGCCATCGAAACCGCCAACGACAAACAGTTTGCCTGGACGGAGAGAGACGTTCGTATCAACATGATGACTCACCCAAATTCCACATCATTGATGCACTTATTTTGACAAGTTGCTGAAGTCAGTTTTGCATTTAACATGCTTTTGAACCATGCAACTGTTCATCTGTGGTCATAGACTCACCTTCATGGACAGTAACGCCGGCCCCCCTGCGAGCCACATTCATGGGGGCTACCAGGGTCCAGGTGTTGTTCTCAGGGTTGTAGCGTTCCACAGTGTTCAGGCAGTTCCACGACTCCGCCCCTCCAATCACGTACATGAAGCCATCCAACTCACACACTGCTGCCTGGTGCCTCCCTGAAAACAAATTTGCTTATTGGATACGACTTTCTAATTTCCCCTCAAGTGGCAAATATCAAGTCCACCAGCTCCTCTGATACAATTTTGTCCTACATTTGTCTGATTCTTAGAACATAATGTTCTCTCTGCTTTCATTATCCAGTGTCCCAGAGGGAATAATTAAAGCTTTACATGAAAGACATACTGGTTAGCTCTCTGAAGAAGCTTGAGGTTAGATCATGTTATCTGTATCAAGGTAAATATTCTGAGTGTATGTGGGACTGTGTGGACACGTACTGATGTTGAGAGAGGCACAGTTGGACCAGGTTTTGTTCACAGGGTCAAAAGCATCACAGTTCTTAAGGCCCTTCTGCCCGCAGGGGTCTGACCCTCCCACAACGTAGAGTTTGTCGTTCAGTGAGCAGACACCTTTAGATTGAGAGAAAAGGAATGAGCGACACAAAGCAAACTAGCCTGAACAAAGAGGCCATTCTATTTAAATGTTTTCCTGGAAAGAAATTAAAACTAAATAAATTGGTTAACAAATCCCAGCAGAAAAGACTGACCTGCATTGCAGCGGTTTGTCCTCAGTTCTGGCACTTGAGCCCATTCGTCAGCATGTGGATCGTACCTCTCCCCGCAGCTCAGCTCATCAGAATGTCCGTTTGATCCTCCAATCACATACAGCTGACCCTGCAACAGAGTCATTAGATGATCATTCATCCACCTGACACGCTTGGTTATATGCACTTCAAACCTACTGACAGAATAGAGAAACCCAACTATTTGGACCGAGAATGGGTTAAGTGTGCAAGTATTTGCACAAGACAAGTAAAACCTGTTCAAACACTTGATATGTGCCCTCCAGTGCCATAATTCAAAATGTCACTTTATTGTAGAGTCAATAAATCAGAGATAAAGACAAATAATAAACTGTACCATGAGAACAGCCATCTGGAAA